>NW_025728811.1:0-139850 GCF_021461385.2 Schistocerca piceifrons | reverse complement strand
GACACACAGCACGCCCCTTCATTTCACGGTGGCGTCTCCCTCACTGAATCGGTCTGCAGCTGCGAAAACAAAGGAGAAAGAAAAATAGGAAGCAAAATTGCCAACAGTACCCTGTGTTCCCATGCGGTCACCCGCCCAAGCACTGACAAGGGCCAAAGTTGTTACACGTCGGCAATCGGGCATTTTCTTTCATTTTCTCTTTGCCGTATGAGAACCAGCGTATTCAACATATTGTGACCATTGCCGAGCGAATGCTGCAGCGCTTCCCGACGAGTCGGGTTCGGATCCTCTGCCAACGTCCACGCACGGCGATGATCTTTTGGTCATCACACTCGCCAGCTGAAATCGGCGCTGCCTTTTCGTAGTAGTAAAAGCCTACTGGCCCGTGGGGGGATCGAACACCACGACCTTCGCGTTATTAGCACGACGCTTCTAACCAACTGAGCTAACGGGCCTCGACGCGGACGGTTGCTCAGCCCTACGCTGGAAACACGTCGCATGAAGCCACACGCCACTTCTAGGGTCACCGTGTGTCTGCTTCGCCCGTCTATGTTCTGCTGGCGGTCACGAAACAGTAGCTGTACTGCGAGCAGGACGGGAAACGGCAGCACGCACTGCTGAAACTTGAGACGATTCGTGTGGAAAAAATTCCGTTCCGGTTCCGGCAATCGAGCCCGGGCCTCCGGGGTGATAGCCAGGCATCCTAGCCACTAGATCTCACCGGATTTGGGCGTCCGTTCGACGGATCGGATGGTCTCTCGCACCCTTCTCTCTTTGCGAACGTCATTGCGCATACTGGCTGGCAAGGCGCGCACCTCAAAAGTCTCAGAGCAATGCTTTTGGCTTCATGCTCTACTGGGAGAAGAGGAAAAGGAAAGCTGTCAGTATCAATAACAGGAAGTATAAATTTTTCTCTCTGAAGCGTTGAAACGTTGTGGATAACAAACAAGAAATAAGTTCGAGCCCTAGCGACAGCACCACCGTGAGTCACAGAAAATTAAATGCCCCGGGTGAGGATCGAACTCACGACCTTAAAATTATGAGACTTACGCGCTGACTACTGCGCTACCGAGGCACGGGGCGGACCGTTGGTCCTGGGAACTGGGCAAGTAGCGTACCCATTGTTAGACGCAGAGATACACTACTTGGTGGATAACGTGTTCTGTTGCTACACGTGCATTGCCGGCCCAGTTGATTGTGGTGGTGCTGCAGCTTTTGCAACGATGGGCAGTACTCCCCGTCGTTCAAGTTCATTGCCTCGGAGGCACCTGGACACAGCAACTTGTGAGGCCAGGCCGACGCCAGTCCGCAGAACATGACGCGAGCGTCTGAGTGGGGAACCGCGCGTGCTGCGTTCTCGGTTCTTCTCAAGGGAATCCCGCTATACATTCTTGTGGATCGTGCATCTCAAGCGCGCAAGCCACACGGCACCGCGGGAAAAGCAAAACGATGCATCGGCCGGGAATCGAACCCGGGCCGCCCGCGTGGCAGGCGAGCATTCTACCACTTTTTTTTTTTTTTTTTTTTTTTTTTTTTTTTTTTTTTTTTTTTTGGCCTCCCAACTCCCCTTATAGCCCTCCTTACTCTCACCAAAATATGCCTTCTTCGGCGAGCTTCATCGCTATATTTGCTGGACTGTCGAACTTCGTGGAACAGTGGTATAACTTAAAACAAATCATCTTCTGCTCAGTTAGTGTGGTGTCTTCTTCCACAGAAAAATGGAGAACTAAGAAAAATTTTATCGCGGAATTCGTGGACGGTCTTCTTTCTCCGCTGGTTCAACTCTTCTGCTCGTAGTTCAACTAAACTCATATTCCGCTTAAAAGAAAAATATATTGTCCCTCCTGACTAACGTCAGTCACTCCGATGTAGCAGAGAGTTGTTACAAAACAGGTGGCAACGCAGGACAACAGCACAACATGACAGTTTATGTCGATGTGTGCATCACACGAAAGAAACAGAAATCACAGGAAAGTAATAAAATGAAATCGCGACAGTCCGGAAACAGAATTTAAGAGATTGGAAAAAAAACACTCCTGCAACTATGAATGTTCCACACAAACAGGCTGTATCTTCTAAAATACCCATGAAGTCTTGTGAACAAAATAAAATTCCTCAAAAGTAAAAGGACATTCCTCCCTTGGAGATAAAACCAGAACGACCCGTAGTGTGGGTGTGGCACAAGTCACCAACCATAACGCAAATAAAACAAAGAAAAGAAGGAAAAAGAAAGTAAAAATAGAACGCGTCAGCTCAGTAAATCTCAGTTCAAGGTGTTTGCCGCAGTTCCATTTCATAGCCGTAATCCAAGGCCGCCTTCAAAAAATTCGCAAACAGTTCGCGAAAGTGAACGCAATCCTTCAGTGTCATATACTGGGCCCACAAATAATCCAGGTAAATCACAGTATCAGTGACGGCCATATCGATAAGGGCATAAATCGTATGCCCTAAGATCCAGACAGTGGCGTTATTTTTCGTCCGCGGGAAAGCTTTGAAGTTAGGCACTATCACACGACGAACAGTCACAAGGTGAGGAGGCGTTCGATTAATGTGGGCGACCATTCGTTGACACAGCCGCCATACCGTCGACACCGATGCACACTCAAAACGATGTTCCCGTGTGTCCACAGCACCACATCTACCACAGTTGGCAGAGGGAAGGAGATGAATGTCGGCAAGCCGCTGTTCGTCGCTAGGGTGTTGTTGACGATCTTAAACCAGAGCGCACTGACATCCGACGGCAACACCGGGTTGTTGATGTTTGCCCACACGTTCACCCATTCCACTGTAGGGTTCCGGAACACCAGTTTATGACGCGGAGGTTGTCCAGTCAGGGCAACGTAGAGTCCGCGGGCGGTCCTGTGTCTGTCGGTAGCCGTTGACAGAGCGTAGCTCCTCGTTAAAAAGTACTCCCGTATGTAGGACATCTTATACGGGATGGCCGCGAGAGAGACGGGGCGCCGCTTCAGAGCGTGGGCGGACCACTGAACCACCGATGCTCAGACCAGTAGCAATCTTTCGCTGCTTCCCGAGCAGATGTCTCGAGATAACGTGGGGACTGCCGTCAAGCGCCGTAGCATTCTGTCGAAGAAAATGCTGCAGACGCTGAATCCTGCACTGTACTGCCTAAAAATGCCGCCAGAACGCCGTCCTCTGCGTCCTCTTGCGTCGCCGGCGCCGACTCTTGCCAAAGGGTGCGAAATGTGCATGGATACGCCGTGCGAATGCATCTGCATGTGCTCCCCTAGCCTACCTCGTAATGCGCCTAGGGCTACGATCACCTTCGGCCGCTGCCGACTGGCGGGAAGCCGACACAGCGCGGCGTGGGGGCGCCCGGTTGTGCGGTGGTGGTGTAAAGGTCAGCATAGTTGCCTTGCAAGCAGTTGATCCGGGTTCGATTCCCGGCCACCGCAGCAGGCTTTCAGCTTTGCGTATGAGTACTTTTGCCACGCGCCGTTAAATTAATGTTCTTTCTCCCTCTTACTCGCTGCAGACCAGCCTACAGTGTGTCTCGACTTGTCTCGACTTTGCTCAGCTGACGCGAGAGCTGACGCTCTCCAGTCGGCCTATATCAAAACGACAAGCACGAGAAACGACTGAGAGAGGCAGGGAGAGGCGAGGCGGTGGACACACAGCACGCCCCTTCATTTCACGGTGGCGTCTCCCTCACTGAATCGGTCTGCAGCTGCGAAAACAAAGGAGAAAGAAAAATAGGAAGCAAATTGCCAACAGTACCCTGTGTTCCATGCGGTCACCCGCCCAAGCACTGACAAGGGCCAAGTTGTTACACGTCGGCAATCGGGCATTTTCTTTCATTTTCTCTTTGCCGTATGAGAACCAGCGTATTCAACATATTGTGACCATTGCCGAGCGAATGCTGCAGCGCTTCCCGACGAGTCGGGTTCGGATCCTCTGCCAACGTCCACGCACGGCGATGATCTTTTGGTCATCACACTCGCCAGCTGAAATCGGCGCTGCCTTTTCGTAGTAGTAAAAGCCTACTGGCCCGTGGGGGGATCGAACACCACGACCTTCGCGTTATTAGCACGACGCTCTAACCAACTGAGCTAACGGGCCTCGACGCGGACGGTTGCTCAGCCCTACGCTGGAAACACGTCGCATGAAGCCACACGCCACTTCTAGGGTCACCGTGTGTCTGCTTCGCCCGTCTATGTTCTGCTGGCGGTCACGAAACAGTAGCTGTACTGCGAGCAGGACGGGAAACGGCAGCACGCACTGCTGAAACTTGAGACGATTCGTGTGGAAAAAATTCCGTTCCGGTTCCGGCAATCGAGCCCGGGCCTCCGGGGTGATAGCCAGGCATCCTAGCCACTAGATCTCACCGGATTTGGGCGTCCGTTCGACGGATCGGATGGTCTCTCGCACCCTTCTCTCTTTGCGAACGTCATTGCGCATACTGGCTGGCAAGGCGCGCACCTCAAAAGTCTCAGAGCAATGCTTTTGGCTTCATGCTCTACTGGGAGAAGAGGAAAAGGAAAGCTGTCAGTATCAATAACAGGAAGTATAAATTTTCTCTCTGAAGCGTTGAAACGTTGTGGATAACAAACAAGAAATAAGTTCGAGCCCTAGCGACAGCACCACCGTGAGTCACAGAAAATTAAATGCCCCGGGTGAGGATCGAACTCACGACCTTAAAATTATGAGACTTACGCGCTGACTACTGCGCTACCGAGGCACGGGGCGGACCGTTGGTCCTGGGAACTGGGCAAGTAGCGTACCCATTGTTAGACGCAGAGATACACTACTTGGTGGATAACGTGTTCTGTTGCTACACGTGCATTGCCGGCCCAGTTGATTGTGGTGGTGCTGCAGCTTTTGCAACGATGGGCAGTACTCCCCGTCGTTCAAGTTCATTGCCTCGGAGGCACCTGGACACAGCAACTTGTGAGGCCAGGCCGACGCCAGTCCGCAGAACATGACGCGAGCGTCTGAGTGGGGAACCGCGCGTGCTGCGTTCTCGGTTCTTCTCAAGGGAATCCCGCTATACATTCTTGTGGATCGTGCATCTCAAGCGCGCAAGCCACACGGCACCGCGGGAAAAGCAAAACGATGCATCGGCCGGGAATCGAACCCGGGCCGCCCGCGTGGCAGGCGAGCATTCTACCACTTTTTTTTTTTTTTTTTTTTTTTTTTTTTTTTTTTTTTTTTGGCCTCCCAACTCCCCTTATAGCCCTCCTTACTCTCACCAAAATATGCCTTCTTCGGCGAGCTTCATCGCTATATTTGCTGGACTGTCGAACTTCGTGGAACAGTGGTATAACTTAAAACAAAATCATCTTCTGCTCAGTTAGTGTGGTGTCTTCTTCCACAGAAAAATGGAGAACTAAGAAAAATTTTATCGCGGAATTCGTGGACGGTCTTCTTTCCTCCGCTGGTTCAACTCTTCTGCTCGTAGTTCAACTAAACTCATATTCCGCTTAAAAGAAAAATATATTGTCCCTCCTGACTAACGTCAGTCACTCCGATGTAGCAGAGAGTTGTTACAAAACAGGTGGCAACGCAGGACAACAGCACAACATGACAGTTTATGTCGATGTGTGCATCACACGAAAGAAACAGAAATCACAGGAAAGTAATAAAATGAAATCGCGACAGTCCGGAAACAGAATTTAAGAGATTGGAAAAAAAACACTCCTGCAACTATGAATGTTCCACACAAACAGGCTGTATCTTCTAAAATACCCATGAAGTCTTGTGAACAAAATAAAATTCCTCAAAAGTAAAAGGACATTCCTCCCTTGGAGATAAAACCAGAACGACCCGTAGTGTGGGTGTGGCACAAGTCACCAACCATAACGCAAATAAAACAAAGAAAAGAAGGAAAAAGAAAGTAAAAATAGAACGCGTCAGCTCAGTAAATCTCAGTTCAAGGTGTTTGCCGCAGTTCCATTTCATAGCCGTAATCCAAGGCCGCCTTCAAAAAATTCGCAAACAGTTCGCGAAAGTGAACGCAATCCTTCAGTGTCATATACTGGGCCCACAAATAATCCAGGTAAATCACAGTATCAGTGACGGCCATATCGATAAGGGCATAAATCGTATGCCCTAAGATCCAGACAGTGGCGTTATTTTTCGTCCGCGGGAAAGCTTTGAAGTTAGGCACTATCACACGACGAACAGTCACAAGGTGAGGAGGCGTTCGATTAATGTGGGCGACCATTCGTTGACACAGCCGCCATACCGTCGACACCGATGCACACTCAAAACGATGTTCCCGTGTGTCCACAGCACCACATCTACCACAGTTGGCAGAGGGAAGGAGATGAATGTCGGCAAGCCGCTGGTTCGTCGCTAGGGTGTTGTTGACGATCTTAAACCAGAGCGCACTGACATCCGACGGCAACACCGGGTTGTTGATGTTTGCCCACACGTTCACCCATTCCACTGTAGGGTTCCGGAACACCAGTTTATGACGCGGAGGTTGTCCAGTCAGGGCAACGTAGAGTCCGCGGGCGGTCCTGTGTCTGTCGGTAGCCGTTGACAGAGCGTAGCTCCTCGTTAAAAAGTACTCCCGTATGTAGGACATCTTATACGGGATGGCCGCGAGAGAGACGGGCGCCGCTTCAGAGCGTGGGCGGACCACTGAACCACCGATGCTCAGACCAGTAGCAATCTTTCGCTGCTTCCCGAGCAGATGTCTCGAGATAACGTGGGACTGCCGTCAAGCGCCGTAGCATTCTGTCGAGAAAATGCTGCAGACGCTGAATCCTGCACTGTACTGCCTAAAAATGCCGCCAGAACGCCGTCCTCTGCGTCCTCTTGCGTCGCCGGCGCCGACTCTTGCCAAAGGGTGCGAAATGTGCATGGATACGCCGTGCGAATGCATCTGCATGTGCTCCCCTAGCCTACCTCGTAATGCGCCTAGGGCTACGATCACCTTCGGCCGCTGCCGACTGGCGGGAAGCCGACACAGCGCGGCGTGGGGGCGCCCGGTTGTGCGGTGGTGGTGTAAAGGTCAGCATAGTTGCCTTGCAAGCAGTTGATCCGGGTTCGATTCCCGGCCACCGCAGCAGGCTTTCAGCTTTGCGTATGAGTACTTTTGCCACGCGCCGTTAAATTAATGTTCTTTCTCCCTCTTACTCGCTGCAGACCAGCCTACAGTGTGTCTCGACTTGTCTCGACTTTGCTCAGCTGACGCGAGAGCTGACGCTCTCCAGTCGGCCTATATCAAAACGACAAGCACGAGAAACGACTGAGAGAGGCAGGGAGAGGCGAGGCGGTGGACACACAGCACGCCCCTTCATTTCACGGTGGCGTCTCCCTCACTGAATCGGTCTGCAGCTGCGAAAACAAAGGAGAAAGAAAAATAGGAAGCAAAATTGCCAACAGTACCCTGTGTTCCCATGCGGTCACCCGCCCAAGCACTGACAAGGGCCAAAGTTGTTACACGTCGGCAATCGGGCATTTTCTTTCATTTTCTCTTTGCCGTATGAGAACCAGCGTATTCAACATATTGTGACCATTGCCGAGCGAATGCTGCAGCGCTTCCCGACGAGTCGGGTTCGGATCCTCTGCCAACGTCCACGCACGGCGATGATCTTTTGGTCATCACACTCGCCAGCTGAAATCGGCGCTGCCTTTTCGTAGTAGTAAAAGCCTACTGGCCCGTGGGGGGATCGAACACCACGACCTTCGCGTTATTAGCACGACGCTCTAACCAACTGAGCTAACGGGCCTCGACGCGGACGGTTGCTCAGCCCTACGCTGGAAACACGTCGCATGAAGCCACACGCCACTTCTAGGGTCACCGTGTGTCTGCTTCGCCCGTCTATGTTCTGCTGGCGGTCACGAAACAGTAGCTGTACTGCGAGCAGGACGGGAAACGGCAGCACGCACTGCTGAAACTTGAGACGATTCGTGTGGAAAAAATTCCGTTCCGGTTCCGGCAATCGAGCCCGGGCCTCCGGGGTGATAGCCAGGCATCCTAGCCACTAGATCTCACCGGATTTGGGCGTCCGTTCGACGGATCGGATGGTCTCTCGCACCCTTCTCTCTTTGCGAACGTCATTGCGCATACTGGCTGGCAAGGCGCGCACCTCAAAAGTCTCAGAGCAATGCTTTTGGCTTCATGCTCTACTGGGAGAAGAGGAAAAGGAAAGCTGTCAGTATCAATAACAGGAAGTATAAATTTTCTCTCTGAAGCGTTGAAACGTTGTGGATAACAAACAAGAAATAAGTTCGAGCCCTAGCGACAGCACCACCGTGAGTCACAGAAAATTAAATGCCCCGGGTGAGGATCGAACTCACGACCTTAAAATTATGAGACTTACGCGCTGACTACTGCGCTACCGAGGCACGGGGCGGACCGTTGGTCCTGGGAACTGGGCAAGTAGCGTACCCATTGTTAGACGCAGAGATACACTACTTGGTGGATAACGTGTTCTGTTGCTACACGTGCATTGCCGGCCCAGTTGATTGTGGTGGTGCTGCAGCTTTTGCAACGATGGGCAGTACTCCCCGTCGTTCAAGTTCATTGCCTCGGAGGCACCTGGACACAGCAACTTGTGAGGCCAGGCCGACGCCAGTCCGCAGAACATGACGCGAGCGTCTGAGTGGGGAACCGCGCGTGCTGCGTTCTCGGTTCTTCTCAAGGGAATCCCGCTATACATTCTTGTGGATCGTGCATCTCAAGCGCGCAAGCCACACGGCACCGCGGGAAAAGCAAAACGATGCATCGGCCGGGAATCGAACCCGGGCCGCCCGCGTGGCAGGCGAGCATTCTACCACTTTTTTTTTTTTTTTTTTTTTTTTTTTTTTTTTTTTTTTTTTGGCCTCCCAACTCCCCTTATAGCCCTCCTTACTCTCACCAAAATATGCCTTCTTCGGCGAGCTTCATCGCTATATTTGCTGGACTGTCGAACTTCGTGGAACAGTGGTATAACTTAAAACAAAATCATCTTCTGCTCAGTTAGTGTGGTGTCTTCTTCCACAGAAAAATGGAGAACTAAGAAAAATTTTATCGCGGAATTCGTGGACGGTCTTCTTTCCTCCGCTGGTTCAACTCTTCTGCTCGTAGTTCAACTAAACTCATATTCCGCTTAAAAGAAAAATATATTGTCCCTCCTGACTAACGTCAGTCACTCCGATGTAGCAGAGAGTTGTTACAAAACAGGTGGCAACGCAGGACAACAGCACAACATGACAGTTTATGTCGATGTGTGCATCACACGAAAGAAACAGAAATCACAGGAAAGTAATAAAATGAAATCGCGACAGTCCGGAAACAGAATTTAAGAGATTGGAAAAAAAACACTCCTGCAACTATGAATGTTCCACACAAACAGGCTGTATCTTCTAAAATACCCATGAAGTCTTGTGAACAAAATAAAATTCCTCAAAAGTAAAAGGACATTCCTCCCTTGGAGATAAAACCAGAACGACCCGTAGTGTGGGTGTGGCACAAGTCACCAACCATAACGCAAATAAAACAAAGAAAAGAAGGAAAAAGGAAGTAAAAATAGAACGCGTCAGCTCAGTAAATCTCAGTTCAAGGTGTTTGCCGCAGTTCCATTTCATAGCCGTAATCCAAGGCCGCCTTCAAAAAATTCGCAAACAGTTCGCGAAAGTGAACGCAATCCTTCAGTGTCATATACTGGGCCCACAAATAATCCAGGTAAATCACAGTATCAGTGACGGCCATATCGATAAGGGCATAAATCGTATGCCCTAAGATCCAGACAGTGGCGTTATTTTTCGTCCGCGGGAAAGCTTTGAAGTTAGGCACTATCACACGACGAACAGTCACAAGGTGAGGAGGCGTTCGATTAATGTGGGCGACCATTCGTTGACACAGCCGCCATACCGTCGACACCGATGCACACTCAAAACGATGTTCCCGTGTGTCCACAGCACCACATCTACCACAGTTGGCAGAGGGAAGGAGATGAATGTCGGCAAGCCGCTGGTTCGTCGCTAGGGTGTTGTTGACGATCTTAAACCAGAGCGCACTGACATCCGACGGCAACACCGGGTTGTTGATGTTTGCCCACACGTTCACCCATTCCACTGTAGGGTTCCGGAACACCAGTTTATGACGCGGAGGTTGTCCAGTCAGGGCAACGTAGAGTCCGCGGGCGGTCCTGTGTCTGTCGGTAGCCGTTGACAGAGCGTAGCTCCTCGTTAAAAAGTACTCCCGTATGTAGGACATCTTATACGGGATGGCCGCGAGAGAGACGGGCGCCGCTTCAGAGCGTGGGCGGACCACTGAACCACCGATGCTCAGACCAGTAGCAATCTTTCGCTGCTTCCCGAGCAGATGTCTCGAGATAACGTGGGACTGCCGTCAAGCGCCGTAGCATTCTGTCGAGAAAATGCTGCAGACGCTGAATCCTGCACTGTACTGCCTAAAAATGCCGCCAGAACGCCGTCCTCTGCGTCCTCTTGCGTCGCCGGCGCCGACTCTTGCCAAAGGGTGCGAAATGTGCATGGATACGCCGTGCGAATGCATCTGCATGTGCTCCCCTAGCCTACCTCGTAATGCGCCTAGGGCTACGATCACCTTCGGCCGCTGCCGACTGGCGGGAAGCCGACACAGCGCGGCGTGGGGGCGCCCGGTTGTGCGGTGGTGGTGTAAAGGTCAGCATAGTTGCCTTGCAAGCAGTTGATCCGGGTTCGATTCCCGGCCACCGCAGCAGGCTTTCAGCTTTGCGTATGAGTACTTTTGCCACGCGCCGTTAAATTAATGTTCTTTCTCCCTCTTACTCGCTGCAGACCAGCCTACAGTGTGTCTCGACTTGTCTCGACTTTGCTCAGCTGACGCGAGAGCTGACGCTCTCCAGTCGGCCTATATCAAAACGACAAGCACGAGAAACGACTGAGAGAGGCAGGGAGAGGCGAGGCGGTGGACACACAGCACGCCCCTTCATTTCACGGTGGCGTCTCCCTCACTGAATCGGTCTGCAGCTGCGAAAACAAAGGAGAAAGAAAAATAGGAAGCAAAATTGCCAACAGTACCCTGTGTTCCCATGCGGTCACCCGCCCAAGCACTGACAAGGGCCAAAGTTGTTACACGTCGGCAATCGGGCATTTTCTTTCATTTTCTCTTTGCCGTATGAGAACCAGCGTATTCAACATATTGTGACCATTGCCGAGCGAATGCTGCAGCGCTTCCCGACGAGTCGGGTTCGGATCCTCTGCCAACGTCCACGCACGGCGATGATCTTTTGGTCATCACACTCGCCAGCTGAAATCGGCGCTGCCTTTTCGTAGTAGTAAAAGCCTACTGGCCCGTGGGGGGATCGAACACCACGACCTTCGCGTTATTAGCACGACGCTCTAACCAACTGAGCTAACGGGCCTCGACGCGGACGGTTGCTCAGCCCTACGCTGGAAACACGTCGCATGAAGCCACACGCCACTTCTAGGGTCACCGTGTGTCTGCTTCGCCCGTCTATGTTCTGCTGGCGGTCACGAAACAGTAGCTGTACTGCGAGCAGGACGGGAAACGGCAGCACGCACTGCTGAAACTTGAGACGATTCGTGTGGAAAAAATTCCGTTCCGGTTCCGGCAATCGAGCCCGGGCCTCCGGGGTGATAGCCAGGCATCCTAGCCACTAGATCTCACCGGATTTGGGCGTCCGTTCGACGGATCGGATGGTCTCTCGCACCCTTCTCTCTTTGCGAACGTCATTGCGCATACTGGCTGGCAAGGCGCGCACCTCAAAAGTCTCAGAGCAATGCTTTTGGCTTCATGCTCTACTGGGAGAAGAGGAAAAGGAAAGCTGTCAGTATCAATAACAGGAAGTATAAATTTTCTCTCTGAAGCGTTGAAACGTTGTGGATAACAAACAAGAAATAAGTTCGAGCCCTAGCGACAGCACCACCGTGAGTCACAGAAAATTAAATGCCCCGGGTGAGGATCGAACTCACGACCTTAAAATTATGAGACTTACGCGCTGACTACTGCGCTACCGAGGCACGGGGCGGACCGTTGGTCCTGGGAACTGGGCAAGTAGCGTACCCATTGTTAGACGCAGAGATACACTACTTGGTGGATAACGTGTTCTGTTGCTACACGTGCATTGCCGGCCCAGTTGATTGTGGTGGTGCTGCAGCTTTTGCAACGATGGGCAGTACTCCCCGTCGTTCAAGTTCATTGCCTCGGAGGCACCTGGACACAGCAACTTGTGAGGCCAGGCCGACGCCAGTCCGCAGAACATGACGCGAGCGTCTGAGTGGGGAACCGCGCGTGCTGCGTTCTCGGTTCTTCTCAAGGGAATCCCGCTATACATTCTTGTGGATCGTGCATCTCAAGCGCGCAAGCCACACGGCACCGCGGGAAAAGCAAAACGATGCATCGGCCGGGAATCGAACCCGGGCCGCCCGCGTGGCAGGCGAGCATTCTACCACTTTTTTTTTTTTTTTTTTTTTTTTTTTTTTTTTTTTTTTTTTTTTTTTTTTTTTGGCCTCCCAACTCCCCTTATAGCCCTCCTTACTCTCACCAAAATATGCCTTCTTCGGCGAGCTTCATCGCTATATTTGCTGGACTGTCGAACTTCGTGGAACAGTGGTATAACTTAAAACAAAATCATCTTCTGCTCAGTTAGTGTGGTGTCTTCTTCCACAGAAAAATGGAGAACTAAGAAAAATTTTATCGCGGAATTCGTGGACGGTCTTCTTTCCTCCGCTGGTTCAACTCTTCTGCTCGTAGTTCAACTAAACTCATATTCCGCTTAAAAGAAAAATATATTGTCCCTCCTGACTAACGTCAGTCACTCCGATGTAGCAGAGAGTTGTTACAAAACAGGTGGCAACGCAGGACAACAGCACAACATGACAGTTTATGTCGATGTGTGCATCACACGAAAGAAACAGAAATCACAGGAAAGTAATAAAATGAAATCGCGACAGTCCGGAAACAGAATTTAAGAGATTGGAAAAAAAACACTCCTGCAACTATGAATGTTCCACACAAACAGGCTGTATCTTCTAAAATACCCATGAAGTCTTGTGAACAAAATAAAATTCCTCAAAAGTAAAAGGACATTCCTCCCTTGGAGATAAAACCAGAACGACCCGTAGTGTGGGTGTGGCACAAGTCACCAACCATAACGCAAATAAAACAAAGAAAAGAAGGAAAAAGAAAGTAAAAATAGAACGCGTCAGCTCAGTAAATCTCAGTTCAAGGTGTTTGCCGCAGTTCCATTTCATAGCCGTAATCCAAGGCCGCCTTCAAAAAATTCGCAAACAGTTCGCGAAAGTGAACGCAATCCTTCAGTGTCATATACTGGGCCCACAAATAATCCAGGTAAATCACAGTATCAGTGACGGCCATATCGATAAGGGCATAAATCGTATGCCCTAAGATCCAGACAGTGGCGTTATTTTTCGTCCGCGGGAAAGCTTTGAAGTTAGGCACTATCACACGACGAACAGTCACAAGGTGAGGAGGCGTTCGATTAATGTGGGCGACCATTCGTTGACACAGCCGCCATACCGTCGACACCGATGCACACTCAAAACGATGTTCCCGTGTGTCCACAGCACCACATCTACCACAGTTGGCAGAGGGAAGGAGATGAATGTCGGCAAGCCGCTGGTTCGTCGCTAGGGTGTTGTTGACGATCTTAAACCAGAGCGCACTGACATCCGACGGCAACACCGGGTTGTTGATGTTTGCCCACACGTTCACCCATTCCACTGTAGGGTTCCGGAACACCAGTTTATGACGCGGAGGTTGTCCAGTCAGGGCAACGTAGAGTCCGCGGGCGGTCCTGTGTCTGTCGGTAGCCGTTGACAGAGCGTAGCTCCTCGTTAAAAAGTACTCCCGTATGTAGGACATCTTATACGGGATGGCCGCGAGAGAGACGGGCGCCGCTTCAGAGCGTGGGCGGACCACTGAACCACCGATGCTCAGACCAGTAGCAATCTTTCGCTGCTTCCCGAGCAGATGTCTCGAGATAACGTGGGACTGCCGTCAAGCGCCGTAGCATTCTGTCGAGAAAATGCTGCAGACGCTGAATCCTGCACTGTACTGCCTAAAAATGCCGCCAGAACGCCGTCCTCTGCGTCCTCTTGCGTCGCCGGCGCCGACTCTTGCCAAAGGGTGCGAAATGTGCATGGATACGCCGTGCGAATGCATCTGCATGTGCTCCCCTAGCCTACCTCGTAATGCGCCTAGGGCTACGATCACCTTCGGCCGCTGCCGACTGGCGGGAAGCCGACACAGCGCGGCGTGGGGGCGCCCGGTTGTGCGGTGGTGGTGTAAAGGTCAGCATAGTTGCCTTGCAAGCAGTTGATCCGGGTTCGATTCCCGGCCACCGCAGCAGGCTTTCAGCTTTGCGTATGAGTACTTTTGCCACGCGCCGTTAAATTAATGTTCTTTCTCCCTCTTACTCGCTGCAGACCAGCCTACAGTGTGTCTCGACTTGTCTCGACTTTGCTCAGCTGACGCGAGAGCTGACGCTCTCCAGTCGGCCTATATCAAAACGACAAGCACGAGAAACGACTGAGAGAGGCAGGGAGAGGCGAGGCGGTGGACACACAGCACGCCCCTTCATTTCACGGTGGCGTCTCCCTCACTGAATCGGTCTGCAGCTGCGAAAACAAAGGAGAAAGAAAAATAGGAAGCAAAATTGCCAACAGTACCCTGTGTTCCCATGCGGTCACCCGCCCAAGCACTGACAAGGGCCAAAGTTGTTACACGTCGGCAATCGGGCATTTTCTTTCATTTTCTCTTTGCCGTATGAGAACCAGCGTATTCAACATATTGTGACCATTGCCGAGCGAATGCTGCAGCGCTTCCCGACGAGTCGGGTTCGGATCCTCTGCCAACGTCCACGCACGGCGATGATCTTTTGGTCATCACACTCGCCAGCTGAAATCGGCGCTGCCTTTTCGTAGTAGTAAAAGCCTACTGGCCCGTGGGGGGATCGAACACCACGACCTTCGCGTTATTAGCACGACGCTCTAACCAACTGAGCTAACGGGCCTCGACGCGGACGGTTGCTCAGCCCTACGCTGGAAACACGTCGCATGAAGCCACACGCCACTTCTAGGGTCACCGTGTGTCTGCTTCGCCCGTCTATGTTCTGCTGGCGGTCACGAAACAGTAGCTGTACTGCGAGCAGGACGGGAAACGGCAGCACGCACTGCTGAAACTTGAGACGATTCGTGTGGAAAAAATTCCGTTCCGGTTCCGGCAATCGAGCCCGGGCCTCCGGGGTGATAGCCAGGCATCCTAGCCACTAGATCTCACCGGATTTGGGCGTCCGTTCGACGGATCGGATGGTCTCTCGCACCCTTCTCTCTTTGCGAACGTCATTGCGCATACTGGCTGGCAAGGCGCGCACCTCAAAAGTCTCAGAGCAATGCTTTTGGCTTCATGCTCTACTGGGAGAAGAGGAAAAGGAAAGCTGTCAGTATCAATAACAGGAAGTATAAATTTTCTCTCTGAAGCGTTGAAACGTTGTGGATAACAAACAAGAAATAAGTTCGAGCCCTAGCGACAGCACCACCGTGAGTCACAGAAAATTAAATGCCCCGGGTGAGGATCGAACTCACGACCTTAAAATTATGAGACTTACGCGCTGACTACTGCGCTACCGAGGCACGGGGCGGACCGTTGGTCCTGGGAACTGGGCAAGTAGCGTACCCATTGTTAGACGCAGAGATACACTACTTGGTGGATAACGTGTTCTGTTGCTACACGTGCATTGCCGGCCCAGTTGATTGTGGTGGTGCTGCAGCTTTTGCAACGATGGGCAGTACTCCCCGTCGTTCAAGTTCATTGCCTCGGAGGCACCTGGACACAGCAACTTGTGAGGCCAGGCCGACGCCAGTCCGCAGAACATGACGCGAGCGTCTGAGTGGGGAACCGCGCGTGCTGCGTTCTCGGTTCTTCTCAAGGGAATCCCGCTATACATTCTTGTGGATCGTGCATCTCAAGCGCGCAAGCCACACGGCACCGCGGGAAAAGCAAAACGATGCATCGGCCGGGAATCGAACCCGGGCCGCCCGCGTGGCAGGCGAGCATTCTACCACTTTTTTTTTTTTTTTTTTTTTTTTTTTTTTTTTTTTTTTTTTTTTTTTTGGCCTCCCAACTCCCCTTATAGCCCTCCTTACTCTCACCAAAATATGCCTTCTTCGGCGAGCTTCATCGCTATATTTGCTGGACTGTCGAACTTCGTGGAACAGTGGTATAACTTAAAACAAAATCATCTTCTGCTCAGTTAGTGTGGTGTCTTCTTCCACAGAAAAATGGAGAACTAAGAAAAATTTTATCGCGGAATTCGTGGACGGTCTTCTTTCCTCCGCTGGTTCAACTCTTCTGCTCGTAGTTCAACTAAACTCATATTCCGCTTAAAAGAAAAATATATTGTCCCTCCTGACTAACGTCAGTCACTCCGATGTAGCAGAGAGTTGTTACAAAACAGGTGGCAACGCAGGACAACAGCACAACATGACAGTTTATGTCGATGTGTGCATCACACGAAAGAAACAGAAATCACAGGAAAGTAATAAAATGAAATCGCGACAGTCCGGAAACAGAATTTAAGAGATTGGAAAAAAAAACACTCCTGCAACTATGAATGTTCCACACAAACAGGCTGTATCTTCTAAAATACCCATGAAGTCTTGTGAACAAAATAAAATTCCTCAAAAGTAAAAGGACATTCCTCCCTTGGAGATAAAACCAGAACGACCCGTAGTGTGGGTGTGGCACAAGTCACCAACCATAACGCAAATAAAACAAAGAAAAGAAGGAAAAAGAAAGTAAAAATAGAACGCGTCAGCTCAGTAAATCTCAGTTCAAGGTGTTTGCCGCAGTTCCATTTCATAGCCGTAATCCAAGGCCGCCTTCAAAAAATTCGCAAACAGTTCGCGAAAGTGAACGCAATCCTTCAGTGTCATATACTGGGCCCACAAATAATCCAGGTAAATCACAGTATCAGTGACGGCCATATCGATAAGGGCATAAATCGTATGCCCTAAGATCCAGACAGTGGCGTTATTTTTCGTCCGCGGGAAAGCTTTGAAGTTAGGCACTATCACACGACGAACAGTCACAAGGTGAGGAGGCGTTCGATTAATGTGGGCGACCATTCGTTGACACAGCCGCCATACCGTCGACACCGATGCACACTCAAAACGATGTTCCCGTGTGTCCACAGCACCACATCTACCACAGTTGGCAGAGGGAAGGAGATGAATGTCGGCAAGCCGCTGGTTCGTCGCTAGGGTGTTGTTGACGATCTTAAACCAGAGCGCACTGACATCCGACGGCAACACCGGGTTGTTGATGTTTGCCCACACGTTCACCCATTCCACTGTAGGGTTCCGGAACACCAGTTTATGACGCGGAGGTTGTCCAGTCAGGGCAACGTAGAGTCCGCGGGCGGTCCTGTGTCTGTCGGTAGCCGTTGACAGAGCGTAGCTCCTCGTTAAAAAGTACTCCCGTATGTAGGACATCTTATACGGGATGGCCGCGAGAGAGACGGGCGCCGCTTCAGAGCGTGGGCGGACCACTGAACCACCGATGCTCAGACCAGTAGCAATCTTTCGCTGCTTCCCGAGCAGATGTCTCGAGATAACGTGGGACTGCCGTCAAGCGCCGTAGCATTCTGTCGAGAAAATGCTGCAGACGCTGAATCCTGCACTGTACTGCCTAAAAATGCCGCCAGAACGCCGTCCTCTGCGTCCTCTTGCGTCGCCGGCGCCGACTCTTGCCAAAGGGTGCGAAATGTGCATGGATACGCCGTGCGAATGCATCTGCATGTGCTCCCCTAGCCTACCTCGTAATGCGCCTAGGGCTACGATCACCTTCGGCCGCTGCCGACTGGCGGGAAGCCGACACAGCGCGGCGTGGGGGCGCCCGGTTGTGCGGTGGTGGTGTAAAGGTCAGCATAGTTGCCTTGCAAGCAGTTGATCCGGGTTCGATTCCCGGCCACCGCAGCAGGCTTTCAGCTTTGCGTATGAGTACTTTTGCCACGCGCCGTTAAATTAATGTTCTTTCTCCCTCTTACTCGCTGCAGACCAGCCTACAGTGTGTCTCGACTTGTCTCGACTTTGCTCAGCTGACGCGAGAGCTGACGCTCTCCAGTCGGCCTATATCAAAACGACAAGCACGAGAAACGACTGAGAGAGGCAGGGAGAGGCGAGGCGGTGGACACACAGCACGCCCCTTCATTTCACGGTGGCGTCTCCCTCACTGAATCGGTCTGCAGCTGCGAAAACAAAGGAGAAAGAAAAATAGGAAGCAAAATTGCCAACAGTACCCTGTGTTCCCATGCGGTCACCCGCCCAAGCACTGACAAGGGCCAAAGTTGTTACACGTCGGCAATCGGGCATTTTCTTTCATTTTCTCTTTGCCGTATGAGAACCAGCGTATTCAACATATTGTGACCATTGCCGAGCGAATGCTGCAGCGCTTCCCGACGAGTCGGGTTCGGATCCTCTGCCAACGTCCACGCACGGCGATGATCTTTTGGTCATCACACTCGCCAGCTGAAATCGGCGCTGCCTTTTCGTAGTAGTAAAAGTCTACTGGCCCGTGGGGGGATCGAACCCACGACCTTCGCGTTATTAGCACGACGCTCTAACCAACTGAGCTAACGGGCCTCGACGCGGACGGTTGCTCAGCCCTACGCTGGAAACACGTCGCATGAAGCCACACGCCACTTCTAGGGTCACCGTGTGTCTGCTTCGCCCGTCTATGTTCTGCTGGCGGTCACGAAACAGTAGCTGTACTGCGAGCAGGACGGGAAACGGCAGCACGCACTGCTGAAACTTGAGACGATTCGTGTGGAAAAAATTCCGTTCCGGTTCCGGCAATCGAGCCCGGGCCTCCGGGGTGATAGCCAGGCATCCTAGCCACTAGATCTCACCGGATTTGGGCGTCCGTTCGACGGATCGGATGGTCTCTCGCACCCTTCTCTCTTTGCGAACGTCATTGCGCATACTGGCTGGCAAGGCGCGCACCTCAAAAGTCTCAGAGCAATGCTTTTGGCTTCATGCTCTACTGGGAGAAGAGGAAAAGGAAAGCTGTCAGTATCAATAACAGGAAGTATAAATTTTCTCTCTGAAGCGTTGAAACGTTGTGGATAACAAACAAGAAATAAGTTCGAGCCCTAGCGACAGCACCACCGTGAGTCACAGAAAATTAAATGCCCCGGGTGAGGATCGAACTCACGACCTTAAAATTATGAGACTTACGCGCTGACTACTGCGCTACCGAGGCACGGGGCGGACCGTTGGTCCTGGGAACTGGGCAAGTAGCGTACCCATTGTTAGACGCAGAGATACACTACTTGGTGGATAACGTGTTCTGTTGCTACACGTGCATTGCCGGCCCAGTTGATTGTGGTGGTGCTGCAGCTTTTGCAACGATGGGCAGTACTCCCCGTCGTTCAAGTTCATTGCCTCGGAGGCACCTGGACACAGCAACTTGTGAGGCCAGGCCGACGCCAGTCCGCAGAACATGACGCGAGCGTCTGAGTGGGGAACCGCGCGTGCTGCGTTCTCGGTTCTTCTCAAGGGAATCCCGCTATACATTCTTGTGGATCGTGCATCTCAAGCGCGCAAGCCACACGGCACCGCGGGAAAAGCAAAACGATGCATCGGCCGGGAATCGAACCCGGGCCGCCCGCGTGGCAGGCGAGCATTCTACCACTTTTTTTTTTTTTTTTTTTTTTTTTTTTTTTTTTTTTTTTTTTTGGCCTCCCAACTCCCCTTATAGCCCTCCTTACTCTCACCAAAATATGCCTTCTTCGGCGAGCTTCATCGCTATATTTGCTGGACTGTCGAACTTCGTGGAACAGTGGTATAACTTAAAACAAAATCATCTTCTGCTCAGTTAGTGTGGTGTCTTCTTCCACAGAAAAATGGAGAACTAAGAAAAATTTTATCGCGGAATTCGTGGACGGTCTTCTTTCCTCCGCTGGTTCAACTCTTCTGCTCGTAGTTCAACTAAACTCATATTCCGCTTAAAAGAAAAATATATTGTCCCTCCTGACTAACGTCAGTCACTCCGATGTAGCAGAGAGTTGTTACAAAACAGGTGGCAACGCAGGACAACAGCACAACATGACAGTTTATGTCGATGTGTGCATCACACGAAAGAAACAGAAATCACAGGAAAGTAATAAAATGAAATCGCGACAGTCCGGAAACAGAATTTAAGAGATTGGAAAAAAAACACTCCTGCAACTATGAATGTTCCACACAAACAGGCTGTATCTTCTAAAATACCCATGAAGTCTTGTGAACAAAATAAAATTCCTCAAAAGTAAAAGGACATTCCTCCCTTGGAGATAAAACCAGAACGACCCGTAGTGTGGGTGTGGCACAAGTCACCAACCATAACGCAAATAAAACAAAGAAAAGAAGGAAAAAGAAAGTAAAAATAGAACGCGTCAGCTCAGTAAATCTCAGTTCAAGGTGTTTGCCGCAGTTCCATTTCATAGCCGTAATCCAAGGCCGCCTTCAAAAAATTCGCAAACAGTTCGCGAAAGTGAACGCAATCCTTCAGTGTCATATACTGGGCCCACAAATAATCCAGGTAAATCACAGTATCAGTGACGGCCATATCGATAAGGGCATAAATCGTATGCCCTAAGATCCAGACAGTGGCGTTATTTTTCGTCCGCGGGAAAGCTTTGAAGTTAGGCACTATCACACGACGAACAGTCACAAGGTGAGGAGGCGTTCGATTAATGTGGGCGACCATTCGTTGACACAGCCGCCATACCGTCGACACCGATGCACACTCAAAACGATGTTCCCGTGTGTCCACAGCACCACATCTACCACAGTTGGCAGAGGGAAGGAGATGAATGTCGGCAAGCCGCTGGTTCGTCGCTAGGGTGTTGTTGACGATCTTAAACCAGAGCGCACTGACATCCGACGGCAACACCGGGTTGTTGATGTTTGCCCACACGTTCACCCATTCCACTGTAGGGTTCCGGAACACCAGTTTATGACGCGGAGGTTGTCCAGTCAGGGCAACGTAGAGTCCGCGGGCGGTCCTGTGTCTGTCGGTAGCCGTTGACAGAGCGTAGCTCCTCGTTAAAAAGTACTCCCGTATGTAGGACATCTTATACGGGATGGCCGCGAGAGAGACGGGCGCCGCTTCAGAGCGTGGGCGGACCACTGAACCACCGATGCTCAGACCAGTAGCAATCTTTCGCTGCTTCCCGAGCAGATGTCTCGAGATAACGTGGGACTGCCGTCAAGCGCCGTAGCATTCTGTCGAGAAAATGCTGCAGACGCTGAATCCTGCACTGTACTGCCTAAAAATGCCGCCAGAACGCCGTCCTCTGCGTCCTCTTGCGTCGCCGGCGCCGACTCTTGCCAAAGGGTGCGAAATGTGCATGGATACGCCGTGCGAATGCATCTGCATGTGCTCCCCTAGCCTACCTCGTAATGCGCCTAGGGCTACGATCACCTTCGGCCGCTGCCGACTGGCGGGAAGCCGACACAGCGCGGCGTGGGGGCGCCCGGTTGTGCGGTGGTGGTGTAAAGGTCAGCATAGTTGCCTTGCAAGCAGTTGATCCGGGTTCGATTCCCGGCCACCGCAGCAGGCTTTCAGCTTTGCGTATGAGTACTTTTGCCACGCGCCGTTAAATTAATGTTCTTTCTCCCTCTTACTCGCTGCAGACCAGCCTACAGTGTGTCTCGACTTGTCTCGACTTTGCTCAGCTGACGCGAGAGCTGACGCTCTCCAGTCGGCCTATATCAAAACGACAAGCACGAGAAACGACTGAGAGAGGCAGGGAGAGGCGAGGCGGTGGACACACAGCACGCCCCTTCATTTCACGGGGGCGTCTCCCTCACTGAATCGGTCTGCAGCTGCGAAAACAAAGGAGAAAGAAAAATAGGAAGCAAAATTGCCAACAGTACCCTGTGTTCCCATGCGGTCACCCGCCCAAGCACTGACAAGGGCCAAAGTTGTTACACGTCGGCAATCGGGCATTTTCTTTCATTTTCTCTTTGCCGTATGAGAACCAGCGTATTCAACATATTGTGACCATTGCCGAGCGAATGCTGCAGCGCTTCCCGACGAGTCGGGTTCGGATCCTCTGCCAACGTCCACGCACGGCGATGATCTTTTGGTCATCACACTCGCCAGCTGAAATCGGCGCTGCCTTTTCGTAGTAGTAAAAGCCTACTGGCCCGTGGGGGGATCGAACACCACGACCTTCGCGTTATTAGCACGACGCTCTAACCAACTGAGCTAACGGGCCTCGACGCGGACGGTTGCTCAGCCCTACGCTGGAAACACGTCGCATGAAGCCACACGCCACTTCTAGGGTCACCGTGTGTCTGCTTCGCCCGTCTATGTTCTGCTGGCGGTCACGAAACAGTAGCTGTACTGCGAGCAGGACGGGAAACGGCAGCACGCACTGCTGAAACTTGAGACGATTCGTGTGGAAAAAATTCCGTTCCGGTTCCGGCAATCGAGCCCGGGCCTCCGGGGTGATAGCCAGGCATCCTAGCCACTAGATCTCACCGGATTTGGGCGTCCGTTCGACGGATCGGATGGTCTCTCGCACCCTTCTCTCTTTGCGAACGTCATTGCGCATACTGGCTGGCAAGGCGCGCACCTCAAAAGTCTCAGAGCAATGCTTTTGGCTTCATGCTCTACTGGGAGAAGAGGAAAAGGAAAGCTGTCAGTATCAATAACAGGAAGTATAAATTTTCTCTCTGAAGCGTTGAAACGTTGTGGATAACAAACAAGAAATAAGTTCGAGCCCTAGCGACAGCACCACCGTGAGTCACAGAAAATTAAATGCCCCGGGTGAGGATCGAACTCACGACCTTAAAATTATGAGACTTACGCGCTGACTACTGCGCTACCGAGGCACGGGGCGGACCGTTGGTCCTGGGAACTGGGCAAGTAGCGTACCCATTGTTAGACGCAGAGATACACTACTTGGTGGATAACGTGTTCTGTTGCTACACGTGCATTGCCGGCCCAGTTGATTGTGGTGGTGCTGCAGCTTTTGCAACGATGGGCAGTACTCCCCGTCGTTCAAGTTCATTGCCTCGGAGGCACCTGGACACAGCAACTTGTGAGGCCAGGCCGACGCCAGTCCGCAGAACATGACGCGAGCGTCTGAGTGGGGAACCGCGCGTGCTGCGTTCTCGGTTCTTCTCAAGGGAATCCCGCTATACATTCTTGTGGATCGTGCATCTCAAGCGCGCAAGCCACACGGCACCGCGGGAAAAGCAAAACGATGCATCGGCCGGGAATCGAACCCGGGCCGCCCGCGTGGCAGGCGAGCATTCTACCACTTTTTTTTTTTTTTTTTTTTTTTTTTTTTTTTTTTTTTTTTTTTTTTTTTTTTTTTTTGGCCTCCCAACTCCCCTTATAGCCCTCCTTACTCTCACCAAAATATGCCTTCTTCGGCGAGCTTCATCGCTATATTTGCTGGACTGTCGAACTTCGTGGAACAGTGGTATAACTTAAAACAAAATCATCTTCTGCTCAGTTAGTGTGGTGTCTTCTTCCACAGAAAAATGGAGAACTAAGAAAAATTTTATCGCGGAATTCGTGGACGGTCTTCTTTCCTCCGCTGGTTCAACTCTTCTGCTCGTAGTTCAACTAAACTCATATTCCGCTTAAAAGAAAAATATATTGTCCCTCCTGACTAACGTCAGTCACTCCGATGTAGCAGAGAGTTGTTACAAAACAGGTGGCAACGCAGGACAACAGCACAACATGACAGTTTATGTCGATGTGTGCATCACACGAAAGAAACAGAAATCACAGGAAAGTAATAAAATGAAATCGCGACAGTCCGGAAACAGAATTTAAGAGATTGGAAAAAAAACACTCCTGCAACTATGAATGTTCCACACAAACAGGCTGTATCTTCTAAAATACCCATGAAGTCTTGTGAACAAAATAAAATTCCTCAAAAGTAAAAGGACATTCCTCCCTTGGAGATAAAACCAGAACGACCCGTAGTGTGGGTGTGGCACAAGTCACCAACCATAACGCAAATAAAACAAAGAAAAGAAGGAAAAAGAAAGTAAAAATAGAACGCGTCAGCTCAGTAAATCTCAGTTCAAGGTGTTTGCCGCAGTTCCATTTCATAGCCGTAATCCAAGGCCGCCTTCAAAAAATTCGCAAACAGTTCGCGAAAGTGAACGCAATCCTTCAGTGTCATATACTGGGCCCACAAATAATCCAGGTAAATCACAGTATCAGTGACGGCCATATCGATAAGGGCATAAATCGTATGCCCTAAGATCCAGACAGTGGCGTTATTTTTCGTCCGCGGGAAAGCTTTGAAGTTAGGCACTATCACACGACGAACAGTCACAAGGTGAGGAGGCGTTCGATTAATGTGGGCGACCATTCGTTGACACAGCCGCCATACCGTCGACACCGATGCACACTCAAAACGATGTTCCCGTGTGTCCACAGCACCACATCTACCACAGTTGGCAGAGGGAAGGAGATGAATGTCGGCAAGCCGCTGGTTCGTCGCTAGGGTGTTGTTGACGATCTTAAACCAGAGCGCACTGACATCCGACGGCAACACCGGGTTGTTGATGTTTGCCCACACGTTCACCCATTCCACTGTAGGGTTCCGGAACACCAGTTTATGACGCGGAGGTTGTCCAGTCAGGGCAACGTAGAGTCCGCGGGCGGTCCTGTGTCTGTCGGTAGCCGTTGACAGAGCGTAGCTCCTCGTTAAAAAGTACTCCCGTATGTAGGACATCTTATACGGGATGGCCGCGAGAGAGACGGGCGCCGCTTCAGAGCGTGGGCGGACCACTGAACCACCGATGCTCAGACCAGTAGCAATCTTTCGCTGCTTCCCGAGCAGATGTCTCGAGATAACGTGGGACTGCCGTCAAGCGCCGTAGCATTCTGTCGAGAAAATGCTGCAGACGCTGAATCCTGCACTGTACTGCCTAAAAATGCCGCCAGAACGCCGTCCTCTGCGTCCTCTTGCGTCGCCGGCGCCGACTCTTGCCAAAGGGTGCGAAATGTGCATGGATACGCCGTGCGAATGCATCTGCATGTGCTCCCCTAGCCTACCTCGTAATGCGCCTAGGGCTACGATCACCTTCGGCCGCTGCCGACTGGCGGGAAGCCGACACAGCGCGGCGTGGGGGCGCCCGGTTGTGCGGTGGTGGTGTAAAGGTCAGCATAGTTGCCTTGCAAGCAGTTGATCCGGGTTCGATTCCCGGCCACCGCAGCAGGCTTTCAGCTTTGCGTATGAGTACTTTTGCCACGCGCCGTTAAATTAATGTTCTTTCTCCCTCTTACTCGCTGCAGACCAGCCTACAGTGTGTCTCGACTTGTCTCGACTTTGCTCAGCTGACGCGAGAGCTGACGCTCTCCAGTCGGCCTATATCAAAACGACAAGCACGAGAAACGACTGAGAGAGGCAGGGAGAGGCGAGGCGGTGGACACACAGCACGCCCCTTCATTTCACGGTGGCGTCTCCCTCACTGAATCGGTCTGCAGCTGCGAAAACAAAGGAGAAAGAAAAATAGGAAGCAAAATTGCCAACAGTACCCTGTGTTCCCATGCGGTCACCCGCCCAAGCACTGACAAGGGCCAAAGTTGTTACACGTCGGCAATCGGGCATTTTCTTTCATTTTCTCTTTGCCGTATGAGAACCAGCGTATTCAACATATTGTGACCATTGCCGAGCGAATGCTGCAGCGCTTCCCGACGAGTCGGGTTCGGATCCTCTGCCAACGTCCACGCACGGCGATGATCTTTTGGTCATCACACTCGCCAGCTGAAATCGGCGCTGCCTTTTCGTAGTAGTAAAAGCCTACTGGCCCGTGGGGGGATCGAACACCACGACCTTCGCGTTATTAGCACGACGCTCTAACCAACTGAGCTAACGGGCCTCGACGCGGACGGTTGCTCAGCCCTACGCTGGAAACACGTCGCATGAAGCCACACGCCACTTCTAGGGTCACCGTGTGTCTGCTTCGCCCGTCTATGTTCTGCTGGCGGTCACGAAACAGTAGCTGTACTGCGAGCAGGACGGGAAACGGCAGCACGCACTGCTGAAACTTGAGACGATTCGTGTGGAAAAAATTCCGTTCCGGTTCCGGCAATCGAGCCCGGGCCTCCGGGGTGATAGCCAGGCATCCTAGCCACTAGATCTCACCGGATTTGGGCGTCCGTTCGACGGATCGGATGGTCTCTCGCACCCTTCTCTCTTTGCGAACGTCATTGCGCATACTGGCTGGCAAGGCGCGCACCTCAAAAGTCTCAGAGCAATGCTTTTGGCTTCATGCTCTACTGGGAGAAGAGGAAAAGGAAAGCTGTCAGTATCAATAACAGGAAGTATAAATTTTCTCTCTGAAGCGTTGAAACGTTGTGGATAACAAACAAGAAATAAGTTCGAGCCCTAGCGACAGCACCACCGTGAGTCACAGAAAATTAAATGCCCCGGGTGAGGATCGAACTCACGACCTTAAAATTATGAGACTTACGCGCTGACTACTGCGCTACCGAGGCACGGGGCGGACCGTTGGTCCTGGGAACTGGGCAAGTAGCGTACCCATTGTTAGACGCAGAGATACACTACTTGGTGGATAACGTGTTCTGTTGCTACACGTGCATTGCCGGCCCAGTTGATTGTGGTGGTGCTGCAGCTTTTGCAACGATGGGCAGTACTCCCCGTCGTTCAAGTTCATTGCCTCGGAGGCACCTGGACACAGCAACTTGTGAGGCCAGGCCGACGCCAGTCCGCAGAACATGACGCGAGCGTCTGAGTGGGGAACCGCGCGTGCTGCGTTCTCGGTTCTTCTCAAGGGAATCCCGCTATACATTCTTGTGGATCGTGCATCTCAAGCGCGCAAGCCACACGGCACCGCGGGAAAAGCAAAACGATGCATCGGCCGGGAATCGAACCCGGGCCGCCCGCGTGGCAGGCGAGCATTCTACCACTTTTTTTTTTTTTTTTTTTTTTTTTTTTTTTTTTTTTTTTTTTTTTTTTTTTTTTTTTTTGGCCTCCCAACTCCCCTTATAGCCCTCCTTACTCTCACCAAAATATGCCTTCTTCGGCGAGCTTCATCGCTATATTTGCTGGACTGTCGAACTTCGTGGAACAGTGGTATAACTTAAAACAAAATCATCTTCTGCTCAGTTAGTGTGGTGTCTTCTTCCACAGAAAAATGGAGAACTAAGAAAAATTTTATCGCGGAATTCGTGGACGGTCTTCTTTCCTCCGCTGGTTCAACTCTTCTGCTCGTAGTTCAACTAAACTCATATTCCGCTTAAAAGAAAAATATATTGTCCCTCCTGACTAACGTCAGTCACTCCGATGTAGCAGAGAGTTGTTACAAAACAGGTGGCAACGCAGGACAACAGCACAACATGACAGTTTATGTCGATGTGTGCATCACACGAAAGAAACAGAAATCACAGGAAAGTAATAAAATGAAATCGCGACAGTCCGGAAACAGAATTTAAGAGATTGGAAAAAAAACACTCCTGCAACTATGAATGTTCCACACAAACAGGCTGTATCTTCTAAAATACCCATGAAGTCTTGTGAACAAAATAAAATTCCTCAAAAGTAAAAGGACATTCCTCCCTTGGAGATAAAACCAGAACGACCCGTAGTGTGGGTGTGGCACAAGTCACCAACCATAACGCAAATAAAACAAAGAAAAGAAGGAAAAAGAAAGTAAAAATAGAACGCGTCAGCTCAGTAAATCTCAGTTCAAGGTGTTTGCCGCAGTTCCATTTCATAGCCGTAATCCAAGGCCGCCTTCAAAAAATTCGCAAACAGTTCGCGAAAGTGAACGCAATCCTTCAGTGTCATATACTGGGCCCACAAATAATCCAGGTAAATCACAGTATCAGTGACGGCCATATCGATAAGGGCATAAATCGTATGCCCTAAGATCCAGACAGTGGCGTTATTTTTCGTCCGCGGGAAAGCTTTGAAGTTAGGCACTATCACACGACGAACAGTCACAAGGTGAGGAGGCGTTCGATTAATGTGGGCGACCATTCGTTGACACAGCCGCCATACCGTCGACACCGATGCACACTCAAAACGATGTTCCCGTGTGTCCACAGCACCACATCTACCACAGTTGGCAGAGGGAAGGAGATGAATGTCGGCAAGCCGCTGGTTCGTCGCTAGGGTGTTGTTGACGATCTTAAACCAGAGCGCACTGACATCCGACGGCAACACCGGGTTGTTGATGTTTGCCCACACGTTCACCCATTCCACTGTAGGGTTCCGGAACACCAGTTTATGACGCGGAGGTTGTCCAGTCAGGGCAACGTAGAGTCCGCGGGCGGTCCTGTGTCTGTCGGTAGCCGTTGACAGAGCGTAGCTCCTCGTTAAAAAGTACTCCCGTATGTAGGACATCTTATACGGGATGGCCGCGAGAGAGACGGGCGCCGCTTCAGAGCGTGGGCGGACCACTGAACCACCGATGCTCAGACCAGTAGCAATCTTTCGCTGCTTCCCGAGCAGATGTCTCGAGATAACGTGGGACTGCCGTCAAGCGCCGTAGCATTCTGTCGAGAAAATGCTGCAGACGCTGAATCCTGCACTGTACTGCCTAAAAATGCCGCCAGAACGCCGTCCTCTGCGTCCTCTTGCGTCGCCGGCGCCGACTCTTGCCAAAGGGTGCGAAATGTGCATGGATACGCCGTGCGAATGCATCTGCATGTGCTCCCCTAGCCTACCTCGTAATGCGCCTAGGGCTACGATCACCTTCGGCCGCTGCCGACTGGCGGGAAGCCGACACAGCGCGGCGTGGGGGCGCCCGGTTGTGCGGTGGTGGTGTAAAGGTCAGCATAGTTGCCTTGCAAGCAGTTGATCCGGGTTCGATTCCCGGCCACCGCAGCAGGCTTTCAGCTTTGCGTATGAGTACTTTTGCCACGCGCCGTTAAATTAATGTTCTTTCTCCCTCTTACTCGCTGCAGACCAGCCTACAGTGTGTCTCGACTTGTCTCGACTTTGCTCAGCTGACGCGAGAGCTGACGCTCTCCAGTCGGCCTATATCAAAACGACAAGCACGAGAAACGACTGAGAGAGGCAGGGAGAGGCGAGGCGGTGGACACACAGCACGCCCCTTCATTTCACGGTGGCGTCTCCCTCACTGAATCGGTCTGCAGCTGCGAAAACAAAGGAGAAAGAAAAATAGGAAGCAAAATTGCCAACAGTACCCTGTGTTCCCATGCGGTCACCCGCCCAAGCACTGACAAGGGCCAAAGTTGTTACACGTCGGCAATCGGGCATTTTCTTTCATTTTCTCTTTGCCGTATGAGAACCAGCGTATTCAACATATTGTGACCATTGCCGAGCGAATGCTGCAGCGCTTCCCGACGAGTCGGGTTCGGATCCTCTGCCAACGTCCACGCACGGCGATGATCTTTTGGTCATCACACTCGCCAGCTGAAATCGGCGCTGCCTTTTCGTAGTAGTAAAAGTCTACTGGCCCGTGGGGGGATCGAACCCACGACCTTCGCGTTATTAGCACGACGCTCTAACCAACTGAGCTAACGGGCCTCGACGCGGACGGTTGCTCAGCCCTACGCTGGAAACACGTCGCATGAAGCCACACGCCACTTCTAGGGTCACCGTGTGTCTGCTTCGCCCGTCTATGTTCTGCTGGCGGTCACGAAACAGTAGCTGTACTGCGAGCAGGACGGGAAACGGCAGCACGCACTGCTGAAACTTGAGACGATTCGTGTGGAAAAAATTCCGTTCCGGTTCCGGCAATCGAGCCCGGGCCTCCGGGGTGATAGCCAGGCATCCTAGCCACTAGATCTCACCGGATTTGGGCGTCCGTTCGACGGATCGGATGGTCTCTCGCACCCTTCTCTCTTTGCGAACGTCATTGCGCATACTGGCTGGCAAGGCGCGCACCTCAAAAGTCTCAGAGCAATGCTTTTGGCTTCATGCTCTACTGGGAGAAGAGGAAAAGGAAAGCTGTCAGTATCAATAACAGGAAGTATAAATTTTCTCTCTGAAGCGTTGAAACGTTGTGGATAACAAACAAGAAATAAGTTCGAGCCCTAGCGACAGCACCACCGTGAGTCACAGAAAATTAAATGCCCCGGGTGAGGATCGAACTCACGACCTTAAAATTATGAGACTTACGCGCTGACTACTGCGCTACCGAGGCACGGGGCGGACCGTTGGTCCTGGGAACTGGGCAAGTAGCGTACCCATTGTTAGACGCAGAGATACACTACTTGGTGGATAACGTGTTCTGTTGCTACACGTGCATTGCCGGCCCAGTTGATTGTGGTGGTGCTGCAGCTTTTGCAACGATGGGCAGTACTCCCCGTCGTTCAAGTTCATTGCCTCGGAGGCACCTGGACACAGCAACTTGTGAGGCCAGGCCGACGCCAGTCCGCAGAACATGACGCGAGCGTCTGAGTGGGGAACCGCGCGTGCTGCGTTCTCGGTTCTTCTCAAGGGAATCCCGCTATACATTCTTGTGGATCGTGCATCTCAAGCGCGCAAGCCACACGGCACCGCGGGAAAAGCAAAACGATGCATCGGCCGGGAATCGAACCCGGGCCGCCCGCGTGGCAGGCGAGCATTCTACCACTTTTTTTTTTTTTTTTTTTTTTTTTTTTTTTTTTTTTTTTTTTTTTTTTTTTTTTTTTTTTTTTTTGGCCTCCCAACTCCCCTTATAGCCCTCCTTACTCTCACCAAAATATGCCTTCTTCGGCGAGCTTCATCGCTATATTTGCTGGACTGTCGAACTTCGTGGAACAGTGGTATAACTTAAAACAAAATCATCTTCTGCTCAGTTAGTGTGGTGTCTTCTTCCACAGAAAAATGGAGAACTAAGAAAAATTTTATCGCGGAATTCGTGGACGGTCTTCTTTCCTCCGCTGGTTCAACTCTTCTGCTCGTAGTTCAACTAAACTCATATTCCGCTTAAAAGAAAAATATATTGTCCCTCCTGACTAACGTCAGTCACTCCGATGTAGCCGAGAGTTGTTACAAAACAGGTGTCAACGCAGGACAACAGCACAACATGACAGTTTATGTCGATGTGTGCATCACACGAAAGAAACAGAAATCACAGGAAAGTAATAAAATGAAATCGCGACAGTCCGGAAACAGAATTTAAGAGATTGGAAAAAAAACACTCCTGCAACTATGAATGTTCCACACAAACAGGCTGTATCTTCTAAAATACCCATGAAGTCTTGTGAACAAAATAAAATTCCTCAAAAGTAAAAGGACATTCCTCCCTTGGAGATAAAACCAGAACGACCCGTAGTGTGGGTGTGGCACAAGTCACCAACCATAACGCAAATAAAACAAAGAAAAGAAGGAAAAAGAAAGTAAAAATAGAACGCGTCAGCTCAGTAAATCTCAGTTCAAGGTGTTTGCCGCAGTTCCATTTCATAGCCGTAATCCAAGGCCGCCTTCAAAAAATTCGCAAACAGTTCGCGAAAGTGAACGCAATCCTTCAGTGTCATATACTGGGCCCACAAATAATCCAGGTAAATCACAGTATCAGTGACGGCCATATCGATAAGGGCATAAATCGTATGCCCTAAGATCCAGACAGTGGCGTTATTTTTCGTCCGCGGGAAAGCTTTGAAGTTAGGCACTATCACACGACGAACAGTCACAAGGTGAGGAGGCGTTCGATTAATGTGGGCGACCATTCGTTGACACAGCCGCCATACCGTCGACACCGATGCACACTCAAAACGATGTTCCCGTGTGTCCACAGCACCACATCTACCACAGTTGGCAGAGGGAAGGAGATGAATGTCGGCAAGCCGCTGGTTCGTCGCTAGGGTGTTGTTGACGATCTTAAACCAGAGCGCACTGACATCCGACGGCAACACCGGGTTGTTGATGTTTGCCCACACGTTCACCCATTCCACTGTAGGGTTCCGGAACACCAGTTTATGACGCGGAGGTTGTCCAGTCAGGGCAACGTAGAGTCCGCGGGCGGTCCTGTGTCTGTCGGTAGCCGTTGACAGAGCGTAGCTCCTCGTTAAAAAGTACTCCCGTATGTAGGACATCTTATACGGGATGGCCGCGAGAGAGACGGGCGCCGCTTCAGAGCGTGGGCGGACCACTGAACCACCGATGCTCAGACCAGTAGCAATCTTTCGCTGCTTCCCGAGCAGATGTCTCGAGATAACGTGGGACTGCCGTCAAGCGCCGTAGCATTCTGTCGAGAAAATGCTGCAGACGCTGAATCCTGCACTGTACTGCCTAAAAATGCCGCCAGAACGCCGTCCTCTGCGTCCTCTTGCGTCGCCGGCGCCGACTCTTGCCAAAGGGTGCGAAATGTGCATGGATACGCCGTGCGAATGCATCTGCATGTGCTCCCCTAGCCTACCTCGTAATGCGCCTAGGGCTACGATCACCTTCGGCCGCTGCCGACTGGCGGGAAGCCGACACAGCGCGGCGTGGGGGCGCCCGGTTGTGCGGTGGTGGTGTAAAGGTCAGCATAGTTGCCTTGCAAGCAGTTGATCCGGGTTCGATTCCCGGCCACCGCAGCAGGCTTTCAGCTTTGCGTATGAGTACTTTTGCCACGCGCCGTTAAATTAATGTTCTTTCTCCCTCTTACTCGCTGCAGACCAGCCTACAGTGTGTCTCGACTTGTCTCGACTTTGCTCAGCTGACGCGAGAGCTGACGCTCTCCAGTCGGCCTATATCAAAACGACAAGCACGAGAAACGACTGAGAGAGGCAGGGAGAGGCGAGGCGGTGGACACACAGCACGCCCCTTCATTTCACGGTGGCGTCTCCCTCACTGAATCGGTCTGCAGCTGCGAAAACAAAGGAGAAAGAAAAATAGGAAGCAAAATTGCCAACAGTACCCTGTGTTCCCATGCGGTCACCCGCCCAAGCACTGACAAGGGCCAAAGTTGTTACACGTCGGCAATCGGGCATTTTCTTTCATTTTCTCTTTGCCGTATGAGAACCAGCGTATTCAACATATTGTGACCATTGCCGAGCGAATGCTGCAGCGCTTCCCGACGAGTCGGGTTCGGATCCTCTGCCAACGTCCACGCACGGCGATGATCTTTTGGTCATCACACTCGCCAGCTGAAATCGGCGCTGCCTTTTCGTAGTAGTAAAAGTCTACTGGCCCGTGGGGGGATCGAACCCACGACCTTCGCGTTATTAGCACGACGCTCTAACCAACTGAGCTAACGGGCCTCGACGCGGACGGTTGCTCAGCCCTACGCTGGAAACACGTCGCATGAAGCCACACGCCACTTCTAGGGTCACCGTGTGTCTGCTTCGCCCGTCTATGTTCTGCTGGCGGTCACGAAACAGTAGCTGTACTGCGAGCAGGACGGGAAACGGCAGCACGCACTGCTGAAACTTGAGACGATTCGTGTGGAAAAAATTCCGTTCCGGTTCCGGCAATCGAGCCCGGGCCTCCGGGGTGATAGCCAGGCATCCTAGCCACTAGATCTCACCGGATTTGGGCGTCCGTTCGACGGATCGGATGGTCTCTCGCACCCTTCTCTCTTTGCGAACGTCATTGCGCATACTGGCTGGCAAGGCGCGCACCTCAAAAGTCTCAGAGCAATGCTTTTGGCTTCATGCTCTACTGGGAGAAGAGGAAAAGGAAAGCTGTCAGTATCAATAACAGGAAGTATAAATTTTCTCTCTGAAGCGTTGAAACGTTGTGGATAACAAACAAGAAATAAGTTCGAGCCCTAGCGACAGCACCACCGTGAGTCACAGAAAATTAAATGCCCCGGGTGAGGATCGAACTCACGACCTTAAAATTATGAGACTTACGCGCTGACTACTGCGCTACCGAGGCACGGGGCGGACCGTTGGTCCTGGGAACTGGGCAAGTAGCGTACCCATTGTTAGACGCAGAGATACACTACTTGGTGGATAACGTGTTCTGTTGCTACACGTGCATTGCCGGCCCAGTTGATTGTGGTGGTGCTGCAGCTTTTGCAACGATGGGCAGTACTCCCCGTCGTTCAAGTTCATTGCCTCGGAGGCACCTGGACACAGCAACTTGTGAGGCCAGGCCGACGCCAGTCCGCAGAACATGACGCGAGCGTCTGAGTGGGGAACCGCGCGTGCTGCGTTCTCGGTTCTTCTCAAGGGAATCCCGCTATACATTCTTGTGGATCGTGCATCTCAAGCGCGCAAGCCACACGGCACCGCGGGAAAAGCAAAACGATGCATCGGCCGGGAATCGAACCCGGGCCGCCCGCGTGGCAGGCGAGCATTCTACCACTTTTTTTTTTTTTTTTTTTTTTTTTTTTTTTTTTTTTTTTTTTTTTTTTTTTGGCCTCCCAACTCCCCTTATAGCCCTCCTTACTCTCACCAAAATATGCCTTCTTCGGCGAGCTTCATCGCTATATTTGCTGGACTGTCGAACTTCGTGGAACAGTGGTATAACTTAAAACAAAATCATCTTCTGCTCAGTTAGTGTGGTGTCTTCTTCCACAGAAAAATGGAGAACTAAGAAAAATTTTATCGCGGAATTCGTGGACGGTCTTCTTTCCTCCGCTGGTTCAACTCTTCTGCTCGTAGTTCAACTAAACTCATATTCCGCTTAAAAGAAAAATATATTGTCCCTCCTGACTAACGTCAGTCACTCCGATGTAGCCGAGAGTTGTTACAAAACAGGTGTCAACGCAGGACAACAGCACAACATGACAGTTTATGTCGATGTGTGCATCACACGAAAGAAACAGAAATCACAGGAAAGTAATAAAATGAAATCGCGACAGTCCGGAAACAGAATTTAAGAGATTGGAAAAAAAACACTCCTGCAACTATGAATGTTCCACACAAACAGGCTGTATCTTCTAAAATACCCATGAAGTCTTGTGAACAAAATAAAATTCCTCAAAAGTAAAAGGACATTCCTCCCTTGGAGATAAAACCAGAACGACCCGTAGTGTGGGTGTGGCACAAGTCACCAACCATAACGCAAATAAAACAAAGAAAAGAAGGAAAAAGAAAGTAAAAATAGAACGCGTCAGCTCAGTAAATCTCAGTTCAAGGTGTTTGCCGCAGTTCCATTTCATAGCCGTAATCCAAGGCCGCCTTCAAAAAATTCGCAAACAGTTCGCGAAAGTGAACGCAATCCTTCAGTGTCATATACTGGGCCCACAAATAATCCAGGTAAATCACAGTATCAGTGACGGCCATATCGATAAGGGCATAAATCGTATGCCCTAAGATCCAGACAGTGGCGTTATTTTTCGTCCGCGGGAAAGCTTTGAAGTTAGGCACTATCACACGACGAACAGTCACAAGGTGAGGAGGCGTTCGATTAATGTGGGCGACCATTCGTTGACACAGCCGCCATACCGTCGACACCGATGCACACTCAAAACGATGTTCCCGTGTGTCCACAGCACCACATCTACCACAGTTGGCAGAGGGAAGGAGATGAATGTCGGCAAGCCGCTGGTTCGTCGCTAGGGTGTTGTTGACGATCTTAAACCAGAGCGCACTGACATCCGACGGCAACACCGGGTTGTTGATGTTTGCCCACACGTTCACCCATTCCACTGTAGGGTTCCGGAACACCAGTTTATGACGCGGAGGTTGTCCAGTCAGGGCAACGTAGAGTCCGCGGGCGGTCCTGTGTCTGTCGGTAGCCGTTGACAGAGCGTAGCTCCTCGTTAAAAAGTACTCCCGTATGTAGGACATCTTATACGGGGTGGCCGCGAGAGAGACGGGCGCCGCTTCAGAGCGTGGGCGGACCACTGAACCACCGATGCTCAGACCAGTAGCAATCTTTCGCTGCTTCCCGAGCAGATGTCTCGAGATAACGTGGGACTGCCGTCAAGCGCCGTAGCATTCTGTCGAGAAAATGCTGCAGACGCTGAATCCTGCACTGTACTGCCTAAAAATGCCGCCAGAACGCCGTCCTCTGCGTCCTCTTGCGTCGCCGGCGCCGACTCTTGCCAAAGGGTGCGAAATGTGCATGGATACGCCGTGCGAATGCATCTGCATGTGCTCCCCTAGCCTACCTCGTAATGCGCCTAGGGCTACGATCACCTTCGGCCGCTGCCGACTGGCGGGAAGCCGACACAGCGCGGCGTGGGGGCGCCCGGTTGTGCGGTGGTGGTGTAAAGGTCAGCATAGTTGCCTTGCAAGCAGTTGATCCGGGTTCGATTCCCGGCCACCGCAGCAGGCTTTCAGCTTTGCGTATGAGTACTTTTGCCACGCGCCGTTAAATTAATGTTCTCTCTCCCTCTTACTCGCTGCAGACCAGCCTACAGTGTGTCTCGACTTGTCTCGACTTTGCTCAGCTGACGCGAGAGCTGACGCTCTCCAGTCGGCCTATATCAAAACGACAAGCACGAGAAACGACTGAGAGAGGCAGGGAGAGGCGAGGCGGTGGACACACAGCACGCCCCTTCATTTCACGGTGGCGTCTCCCTCACTGAATCGGTCTGCAGCTGCGAAAACAAAGGAGAAAGAAAAATAGGAAGCAAAATTGCCAACAGTACCCTGTGTTCCCATGCGGTCACCCGCCCAAGCACTGACAAGGGCCAAAGTTGTTACACGTCGGCAATCGGGCATTTTCTTTCATTTTCTCTTTGCCGTATGAGAACCAGCGTATTCAACATATTGTGACCATTGCCGAGCGAATGCTGCAGCGCTTCCCGACGAGTCGGGTTCGGATCCTCTGCCAACGTCCACGCAGGGCGATGATCTTTTGGTCATCACACTCGCCAGCTGAAATCGGCGCTGCCTTTTCGTAGTAGTAAAAGCCCACTGGTCCGTGGGGGGATCGAACCCACGACCTTCGCGTTATTAGCACGACGCTCTAACCAACTGAGCTAACGGGCCTCGACGCGGACGGTTGCTCAGCCCTACGCTGGAAACACGTCGCATGAAGCCACACGCCACTTCTAGGGTCACCGTGTGTCTGCTTCGCCCGTCTATGTTCTGCTGGCGGTCACGAAACAGTAGCTGTACTGCGAGCAGGACGGGAAACGGCAGCACGCACTGCTGAAACTTGAGACGATTCGTGTGGAAAAAATTCCGTTCCGGTTCCGGCAATCGAGCCCGGGCCTCCGGGGTGATAGCCAGGCATCCTAGCCACTAGATCTCACCGGATTTGGGCGTCCGTTCGACGGATCGGATGGTCTCTCGCACCCTTCTCTCTTTGCGAACGTCATTGCGCATACTGGCTGGCAAGGCGCGCACCTCAAAAGTCTCAGAGCAATGCTTTTGGCTTCATGCTCTACTGGGAGAAGAGGAAAAGGAAAGCTGTCAGTATCAATAACAGGAAGTATAAATTTTCTCTCTGAAGCGTTGAAACGTTGTGGATAACAAACAAGAAATAAGTTCGAGCCGTAGCGACAGCACCACCGTGAGTCACAGAAAATTAAATGCCCCGGGTGAGGATCGAACTCACGACCTTAAAATTATGAGACTTACGCGCTGACTACTGCGCTACCGAGGCACGGGGCGGACCGTCGGTCCTGGGAACTGGGCAAGTAGCGTACCCATTGTTAGACGCAGAGATACACTACTTGGTGGATAACGTGTTCTGTTGCTACACGTGCATTGCCGGCCCAGTTGATTGTGGTGGTGCTGCAGCTTTTGCAACGATGGGCAGTACTCCCCGTCGTTCAAGTTCATTGCCTCGGAGGCACCTGGACACAGCAACTTGTGAGGCCAGGCCGACTCCAGTCCGCAGAACATGACGCGAGCGTCTGAGTGGGGAACCGCGCGTGCTGCGTTCTCGGTTCTTCTCAAGGGAATCCCGCTATACATTCTTGTGGATCGTGCATCTCAAGCGCGCAAGCCACACGGCACCGCGGGAAAAGCAAAACGATGCATCGGCCGGGAATCGAACCCGGGCCGCCCGCGTGGCAGGCGAGCATTCTACCACTTTTTTTTTTTTTTTTTTTTTTTTTTTTTTTTTTTTTTTTTGGCCTCCCAACTCCCCTTATAGCCCTCCTTACTCTCACCAAAATATGCCTTCTTCGGCGAGCTTCATCGCTATATTTGCTGGACTGTCGAACTTCGTGGAACAGTGGTATAACTTAAAACAAAATCATCTTCTGCTCAGTTAGTGTGGTGTCTTCTTCCACAGAAAAATGGAGAACTAAGAAAAATTTTATCGCGGAATTCGTGGACGGTCTTCTTTCCTCCGCTGGTTCAACTCTTCTGCTCGTAGTTCAACTAAACTCATATTCCGCTTAAAAGAAAAATATATTGTCCCTCCTGACTAACGTCAGTCACTCCGATGTAGCCGAGAGTTGTTACAAAACAGGTGTCAACGCAGGACAACAGCACAACATGACAGTTTATGTCGATGTGTGCATCACACGAAAGAAACAGAAATCACAGGAAAGTAATAAAATGAAATCGCGACAGTCCGGAAACAGAATTTAAGAGATTGGAAAAAAAACACTCCTGCAACTATGAATGTTCCACACAAACAGGCTGTATCTTCTAAAATACCCATGAAGTCTTGTGAACAAAATAAAATTCCTCAAAAGTAAAAGGACATTCCTCCCTTGGAGATAAAACCAGAACGACCCGTAGTGTGGGTGTGGCACAAGTCACCAACCATAACGCAAATAAAACAAAGAAAAGAAGGAAAAAGAAAGTAAAAATAGAACGCGTCAGCTCAGTAAATCTCAGTTCAAGGTGTTTGCCGCAGTTCCATTTCATAGCCGTAATCCAAGGCCGCCTTCAAAAAATTCGCAAACAGTTCGCGAAAGTGAACGCAATCCTTCAGTGTCATATACTGGGCCCACAAATAATCCAGGTAAATCACAGTATCAGTGACGGCCATATCGATAAGGGCATAAATCGTATGCCCTAAGATCCAGACAGTGGCGTTATTTTTCGTCCGCGGGAAAGCTTTGAAGTTAGGCACTATCACACGACGAACAGTCACAAGGTGAGGAGGCGTTCGATTAATGTGGGCGACCATTCGTTGACACAGCCGCCATACCGTCGACACCGATGCACACTCAAAACGATGTTCCCGTGTGTCCACAGCACCACATCTACCACAGTTGGCAGAGGGAAGGAGATGAATGTCGGCAAGCCGCTGGTTCGTCGCTAGGGTGTTGTTGACGATCTTAAACCAGAGCGCACTGACATCCGACGGCAACACCGGGTTGTTGATGTTTGCCCACACGTTCACCCATTCCACTGTAGGGTTCCGGAACACCAGTTTATGACGCGGAGGTTGTCCAGTCAGGGCAACGTAGAGTCCGCGGGCGGTCCTGTGTCTGTCGGTAGCCGTTGACAGAGCGTAGCTCCTCGTTAAAAAGTACTCCCGTATGTAGGACATCTTATACGGGATGGCCGCGAGAGAGACGGGCGCCGCTTCAGAGCGTGGGCGGACCACTGAACCACCGATGCTCAGACCAGTAGCAATCTTTCGCTGCTTCCCGAGCAGATGTCTCGAGATAACGTGGGACTGCCGTCAAGCGCCGTAGCATTCTGTCGAGAAAATGCTGCAGACGCTGAATCCTGCACTGTACTGCCTAAAAATGCCGCCAGAACGCCGTCCTCTGCGTCCTCTTGCGTCGCCGGCGCCGACTCTTGCCAAAGGGTGCGAAATGTGCATGGATACGCCGTGCGAATGCATCTGCATGTGCTCCCCTAGCCTACCTCGTAATGCGCCTAGGGCTACGATCACCTTCGGCCGCTGCCGACTGGCGGGAAGCCGACACAGCGCGGCGTGGGGGCGCCCGGTTGTGCGGTGGTGGTGTAAAGGTCAGCATAGTTGCCTTGCAAGCAGTTGATCCGGGTTCGATTCCCGGCCACCGCAGCAGGCTTTCAGCTTTGCGTATGAGTACTTTTGCCACGCGCCGTTAAATTAATGTTCTTTCTCCCTCTTACTCGCTGCAGACCAGCCTACAGTGTGTCTCGACTTGTCTCGACTTTGCTCAGCTGACGCGAGAGCTGACGCTCTCCAGTCGGCCTATATCAAAACGACAAGCACGAGAAACGACTGAGAGAGGCAGGGAGAGGCGAGGCGGTGGACACACAGCACGCCCCTTCATTTCACGGTGGCGTCTCCCTCACTGAATCGGTCTGCAGCTGCGAAAACAAAGGAGAAAGAAAAATAGGAAGCAAAATTGCCAACAGTACCCTGTGTTCCCATGCGGTCACCCGCCCAAGCACTGACAAGGGCCAAAGTTGTTACACGTCGGCAATCGGGCATTTTCTTTCATTTTCTCTTTGCCGTATGAGAACCAGCGTATTCAACATATTGTGACCATTGCCGAGCGAATGCTGCAGCGCTTCCCGACGAGTCGGGTTCGGATCCTCTGCCAACGTCCACGCACGGCGATGATCTTTTGGTCATCACACTCGCCAGCTGAAATCGGCGCTGCCTTTTCGTAGTAGTAAAAGTCTACTGGCCCGTGGGGGGATCGAACCCACGACCTTCGCGTTATTAGCACGACGCTCTAACCAACTGAGCTAACGGGCCTCGACGCGGACGGTTGCTCAGCCCTACGCTGGAAACACGTCGCATGAAGCCACACGCCACTTCTAGGGTCACCGTGTGTCTGCTTCGCCCGTCTATGTTCTGCTGGCGGTCACGAAACAGTAGCTGTACTGCGAGCAGGACGGGAAACGGCAGCACGCACTGCTGAAACTTGAGACGATTCGTGTGGAAAAAATTCCGTTCCGGTTCCGGCAATCGAGCCCGGGCCTCCGGGGTGATAGCCAGGCATCCTAGCCACTAGATCTCACCGGATTTGGGCGTCCGTTCGACGGATCGGATGGTCTCTCGCACCCTTCTCTCTTTGCGAACGTCATTGCGCATACTGGCTGGCAAGGCGCGCACCTCAATCTCAGAGCAATGCTTTTGGCTTCATGCTCTACTGGGAGAAGAGGAAAAGGAAAGCTGTCAGTATCAATAACAGGAAGTATAAATTTTCTCTCTGAAGCGTTGAAACGTTGTGGATAACAAACAAGAAATAAGTTCGAGCCGTAGCGACAGCACCACCGTGAGTCACAGAAAATTAAATGCCCCGGGTGAGGATCGAACTCACGACCTTAAAATTATGAGACTTACGCGCTGACTACTGCGCTACCGAGGCACGGGGCGGACCGTCGGTCCTGGGAACTGGGCAAGTAGCGTACCCATTGTTAGACGCAGAGATACACTACTTGGTGGATAACGTGTTCTGTTGCTACACGTGCATTGCCGGCCCAGTTGATTGTGGTGGTGCTGCAGCTTTTGCAACGATGGGCAGTACTCCCCGTCGTTCAAGTTCATTGCCTCGGAGGCACCTGGACACAGCAACTTGTGAGGCCAGGCCGACTCCAGTCCGCAGAACATGACGCGAGCGTCTGAGTGGGGAACCGCGCGTGCTGCGTTCTCGGTTCTTCTCAAGGGAATCCCGCTATACATTCTTGTGGATCGTGCATCTCAAGCGCGCAAGCCACACGGCACCGCGGGAAAAGCAAAACGATGCATCGGCCGGGAATCGAACCCGGGCCGCCCGCGTGGCAGGCGAGCATTCTACCATTTTTTTTTTTTTTTTTTTTTTTTTTTTTTTTTTTTTTTCTTTTTGCCTCCCAACTCCCCTTATAGCCCTCCTTACTCTCACCAAAATATGCCTTCTTCGGCGAGCTTCATCGCTATATTTGCTGGACTGTCGAACTTCGTGGAACAGTGGTATAACTTAAAACAAAATCATCTTCTGCTCAGTTAGTGTGGTGTCTTCTTCCACAGAAAAATGGAGAACTAAGAAAAATTTTATCGCGGAATTCGTGGACGGTCTTCTTTCCTCCGCTGGTTCAACTCTTCTGCTCGTAGTTCAACTAAACTCATATTCCGCTTAAAAGAAAAATATATTGTCCCTCCTGACTAACGTCAGTCACTCCGATGTAGCAGAGAGTTGTTACAAAACAGGTGTCAACGCAGGACAACAGCACAACATGACAGTTTATGTCGATGTGTGCATCACACGAAAGAAACAGAAATCACAGGAAAGTAATAAAATGAAATCGCGACAGTCCGGAAACAGAATTTAAGAGATTGGAAAAAAAACACTCCTGCAACTATGAATGTTCCACACAAACAGGCTGTATCTTCTAAAATACCCATGAAGTCTTGTGAACAAAATAAAATTCCTCAAAAGTAAAAGGACATTCCTCCCTTGGAGATAAAACCAGAACGACCCGTAGTGTGGGTGTGGCACAAGTCACCAACCATAACGCAAATAAAACAAAGAAAAGAAGGAAAAAGAAAGTAAAAATAGAACGCGTCAGCTCAGTAAATCTCAGTTCAAGGTGTTTGCCGCAGTTCCATTTCATAGCCGTAATCCAAGGCCGCCTTCAAAAAATTCGCAAACAGTTCGCGAAAGTGAACGCAATCCTTCAGTGTCATATACTGGGCCCACAAATAATCCAGGTAAATCACAGTATCAGTGACGGCCATATCGATAAGGGCATAAATCGTATGCCCTAAGATCCAGACAGTGGCGTTATTTTTCGTCCGCGGGAAAGCTTTGAAGTTAGGCACTATCACACGACGAACAGTCACAAGGTGAGGAGGCGTTCGATTAATGTGGGCGACCATTCGTTGACACAGCCGCCATACCGTCGACACCGATGCACACTCAAAACGATGTTCCCGTGTGTCCACAGCACCACATCTACCACAGTTGGCAGAGGGAAGGAGATGAATGTCGGCAAGCCGCTGGTTCGTCGCTAGGGTGTTGTTGACGATCTTAAACCAGAGCGCACTGACATCCGACGGCAACACCGGGTTGTTGATGTTTGCCCACACGTTCACCCATTCCACTGTAGGGTTCCGGAACACCAGTTTATGACGCGGAGGTTGTCCAGTCAGGGCAACGTAGAGTCCGCGGGCGGTCCTGTGTCTGTCGGTAGCCGTTGACAGAGCGTAGCTCCTCGTTAAAAAGTACTCCCGTATGTAGGACATCTTATACGGGGTGGCCGCGAGAGAGACGGGCGCCGCTTCAGAGCGTGGGCGGACCACTGAACCACCGATGCTCAGACCAGTAGCAATCTTTCGCTGCTTCCCGAGCAGATGTCTCGAGATAACGTGGGACTGCCGTCAAGCGCCGTAGCATTCTGTCGAGAAAATGCTGCAGACGCTGAATCCTGCACTGTACTGCCTAAAAATGCCGCCAGAACGCCGTCCTCTGCGTCCTCTTGCGTCGCCGGCGCCGACTCTTGCCAAAGGGTGCGAAATGTGCATGGATACGCCGTGCGAATGCATCTGCATGTGCTCCCCTAGCCTACCTCGTAATGCGCCTAGGGCTACGATCACCTTCGGCCGCTGCCGACTGGCGGGAAGCCGACACAGCGCGGCGTGGGGGCGCCCGGTTGTGCGGTGGTGGTGTAAAGGTCAGCATAGTTGCCTTGCAAGCAGTTGATCCGGGTTCGATTCCCGGCCACCGCAGCAGGCTTTCAGCTTTGCGTATGAGTACTTTTGCCACGCGCCGTTAAATTAATGTTCTTTCTCCCTCTTACTCGCTGCAGACCAGCCTACAGTGTGTCTCGACTTGTCTCGACTTTGCTCAGCTGACGCGAGAGCTGACGCTCTCCAGTCGGCCTATATCAAAACGACAAGCACGAGAAACGACTGAGAGAGGCAGGGAGAGGCGAGGCGGTGGACACACAGCACGCCCCTTCATTTCACGGTGGCGTCTCCCTCACTGAATCGGTCTGCAGCTGCGAAAACAAAGGAGAAAGAAAAATAGGAAGCAAAATTGCCAACAGTACCCTGTGTTCCCATGCGGTCACCCGCCCAAGCACTGACAAGGGCCAAAGTTGTTACACGTCGGCAATCGGGCATTTTCTTTCATTTTCTCTTTGCCGTATGAGAACCAGCGTATTCAACATATTGTGACCATTGCCGAGCGAATGCTGCAGCGCTTCCCGACGAGTCGGGTTCGGATCCTCTGCCAACGTCCACGCAGGGCGATGATCTTTTGGTCATCACACTCGCCAGCTGAAATCGGCGCTGCCTTTTCGTAGTAGTAAAAGCCCACTGGCCCGTGGGGGGATCGAACCCACGACCTTCGCGTTATTAGCACGACGCTCTAACCAACTGAGCTAACGGGCCTCGACGCGGACGGTTGCTCAGCCCTACGCTGGAAACACGTCGCATGAAGCCACACGCCACTTCTAGGGTCACCGTGTGTCTGCTTCGCCCGTCTATGTTCTGCTGGCGGTCACGAAACAGTAGCTGTACTGCGAGCAGGACGGGAAACGGCAGCACGCACTGCTGAAACTTGAGACGATTCGTGTGGAAAAAATTCCGTTCCGGTTCCGGCAATCGAGCCCGGGCCTCCGGGGTGATAGCCAGGCATCCTAGCCACTAGATCTCACCGGATTTGGGCGTCCGTTCGACGGATCGGATGGTCTCTCGCACCCTTCTCTCTTTGCGAACGTCATTGCGCATACTGGCTGGCAAGGCGCGCACCTCAAAAGTCTCAGAGCAATGCTTTTGGCTTCATGCTCTACTGGGAGAAGAGGAAAAGGAAAGCTGTCAGTATCAATAACAGGAAGTATAAATTTTCTCTCTGAAGCGTTGAAACGTTGTGGATAACAAACAAGAAATAAGTTCGAGCCGTAGCGACAGCACCACCGTGAGTCACAGAAAATTAAATGCCCCGGGTGAGGATCGAACTCACGACCTTAAAATTATGAGACTTACGCGCTGACTACTGCGCTACCGAGGCACGGGGCGGACCGTCGGTCCTGGGAACTGGGCAAGTAGCGTACCCATTGTTAGACGCAGAGATACACTACTTGGTGGATAACGTGTTCTGTTGCTACACGTGCATTGCCGGCCCAGTTGATTGTGGTGGTGCTGCAGCTTTTGCAACGATGGGCAGTACTCCCCGTCGTTCAAGTTCATTGCCTCGGAGGCACCTGGACACAGCAACTTGTGAGGCCAGGCCGACTCCAGTCCGCAGAACATGACGCGAGCGTCTGAGTGGGGAACCGCGCGTGCTGCGTTCTCGGTTCTTCTCAAGGGAATCCCGCTATACATTCTTGTGGATCGTGCATCTCAAGCGCGCAAGCCACACGGCACCGCGGGAAAAGCAAAACGATGCATCGGCCGGGAATCGAACCCGGGCCGCCCGCGTGGCAGGCGAGCATTCTACCACTTTTTTTTTTTTTTTTTTTTTTTTTTTTTTTTTTTTTTTTTTTTTTTTTGCCTCCCAACTCCCCTTATAGCCCTCCTTACTCTCACCAAAATATGCCTTCTTCGGCGAGCTTCATCGCTATATTTGCTGGACTGTCGAACTTCGTGGAACAGTGGTATAACTTAAAACAAAATCATCTTCTGCTCAGTTAGTGTGGTGTCTTCTTCCACAGAAAAATGGAGAACTAAGAAAAATTTTATCGCGGAATTCGTGGACGGTCTTCTTTCCTCCGCTGGTTCAACTCTTCTGCTCGTAGTTCAACTAAACTCATATTCCGCTTAAAAGAAAAATATATTGTCCCTCCTGACTAACGTCAGTCACTCCGATGTAGCAGAGAGTTGTTACAAAACAGGTGTCAACGCAGGACAACAGCACAACATGACAGTTTATGTCGATGTGTGCATCACACGAAAGAAACAGAAATCACAGGAAAGTAATAAAATGAAATCGCGACAGTCCGGAAACAGAATTTAAGAGATTGGAAAAAAAACACTCCTGCAACTATGAATGTTCCACACAAACAGGCTGTATCTTCTAAAATACCCATGAAGTCTTGTGAACAAAATAAAATTCCTCAAAAGTAAAAGGACATTCCTCCCTTGGAGATAAAACCAGAACGACCCGTAGTGTGGGTGTGGCACAAGTCACCAACCATAACGCAAATAAAACAAAGAAAAGAAGGAAAAAGAAAGTAAAAATAGAACGCGTCAGCTCAGTAAATCTCAGTTCAAGGTGTTTGCCGCAGTTCCATTTCATAGCCGTAATCCAAGGCCGCCTTCAAAAAATTCGCAAACAGTTCGCGAAAGTGAACGCAATCCTTCAGTGTCATATACTGGGCCCACAAATAATCCAGGTAAATCACAGTATCAGTGACGGCCATATCGATAAGGGCATAAATCGTATGCCCTAAGATCCAGACAGTGGCGTTATTTTTCGTCCGCGGGAAAGCTTTGAAGTTAGGCACTATCACACGACGAACAGTCACAAGGTGAGGAGGCGTTCGATTAATGTGGGCGACCATTCGTTGACACAGCCGCCATACCGTCGACACCGATGCACACTCAAAACGATGTTCCCGTGTGTCCACAGCACCACATCTACCACAGTTGGCAGAGGGAAGGAGATGAATGTCGGCAAGCCGCTGGTTCGTCGCTAGGGTGTTGTTGACGATCTTAAACCAGAGCGCACTGACATCCGACGGCAACACCGGGTTGTTGATGTTTGCCCACACGTTCACCCATTCCACTGTAGGGTTCCGGAACACCAGTTTATGACGCGGAGGTTGTCCAGTCAGGGCAACGTAGAGTCCGCGGGCGGTCCTGTGTCTGTCGGTAGCCGTTGACAGAGCGTAGCTCCTCGTTAAAAAGTACTCCCGTATGTAGGACATCTTATACGGGGTGGCCGCGAGAGAGACGGGCGCCGCTTCAGAGCGTGGGCGGACCACTGAACCACCGATGCTCAGACCAGTAGCAATCTTTCGCTGCTTCCCGAGCAGATGTCTCGAGATAACGTGGGACTGCCGTCAAGCGCCGTAGCATTCTGTCGAGAAAATGCTGCAGACGCTGAATCCTGCACTGTACTGCCTAAAAATGCCGCCAGAACGCCGTCCTCTGCGTCCTCTTGCGTCGCCGGCGCCGACTCTTGCCAAAGGGTGCGAAATGTGCATGGATACGCCGTGCGAATGCATCTGCATGTGCTCCCCTAGCCTACCTCGTAATGCGCCTAGGGCTACGATCACCTTCGGCCGCTGCCGACTGGCGGGAAGCCGACACAGCGCGGCGTGGGGGCGCCCGGTTGTGCGGTGGTGGTGTAAAGGTCAGCATAGTTGCCTTGCAAGCAGTTGATCCGGGTTCGATTCCCGGCCACCGCAGCAGGCTTTCAGCTTTGCGTATGAGTACTTTTGCCACGCGCCGTTAAATTAATGTTCTTTCTCCCTCTTACTCGCTGCAGACCAGCCTACAGTGTGTCTCGACTTGTCTCGACTTTGCTCAGCTGACGCGAGAGCTGACGCTCTCCAGTCGGCCTATATCAAAACGACAAGCACGAGAAACGACTGAGAGAGGCAGGGAGAGGCGAGGCGGTGGACACACAGCACGCCCCTTCATTTCACGGTGGCGTCTCCCTCACTGAATCGGTCTGCAGCTGCGAAAACAAAGGAGAAAGAAAAATAGGAAGCAAAATTGCCAACAGTACCCTGTGTTCCCATGCGGTCACCCGCCCAAGCACTGACAAGGGCCAAAGTTGTTACACGTCGGCAATCGGGCATTTTCTTTCATTTTCTCTTTGCCGTATGAGAACCAGCGTATTCAACATATTGTGACCATTGCCGAGCGAATGCTGCAGCGCTTCCCGACGAGTCGGGTTCGGATCCTCTGCCAACGTCCACGCAGGGCGATGATCTTTTGGTCATCACACTCGCCAGCTGAAATCGGCGCTGCCTTTTCGTAGTAGTAAAAGCCCACTGGCCCGTGGGGGGATCGAACCCACGACCTTCGCGTTATTAGCACGACGCTCTAACCAACTGAGCTAACGGGCCTCGACGCGGACGGTTGCTCAGCCCTACGCTGGAAACACGTCGCATGAAGCCACACGCCACTTCTAGGGTCACCGTGTGTCTGCTTCGCCCGTCTATGTTCTGCTGGCGGTCACGAAACAGTAGCTGTACTGCGAGCAGGACGGGAAACGGCAGCACGCACTGCTGAAACTTGAGACGATTCGTGTGGAAAAAATTCCGTTCCGGTTCCGGCAATCGAGCCCGGGCCTCCGGGGTGATAGCCAGGCATCCTAGCCACTAGATCTCACCGGATTTGGGCGTCCGTTCGACGGATCGGATGGTCTCTCGCACCCTTCTCTCTTTGCGAACGTCATTGCGCATACTGGCTGGCAAGGCGCGCACCTCAAAAGTCTCAGAGCAATGCTTTTGGCTTCATGCTCTACTGGGAGAAGAGGAAAAGGAAAGCTGTCAGTATCAATAACAGGAAGTATAAATTTTCTCTCTGAAGCGTTGAAACGTTGTGGATAACAAACAAGAAATAAGTTCGAGCCGTAGCGACAGCACCACCGTGAGTCACAGAAAATTAAATGCCCCGGGTGAGGATCGAACTCACGACCTTAAAATTATGAGACTTACGCGCTGACTACTGCGCTACCGAGGCACGGGGCGGACCGTCGGTCCTGGGAACTGGGCAAGTAGCGTACCCATTGTTAGACGCAGAGATACACTACTTGGTGGATAACGTGTTCTGTTGCTACACGTGCATTGCCGGCCCAGTTGATTGTGGTGGTGCTGCAGCTTTTGCAACGATGGGCAGTACTCCCCGTCGTTCAAGTTCATTGCCTCGGAGGCACCTGGACACAGCAACTTGTGAGGCCAGGCCGACTCCAGTCCGCAGAACATGACGCGAGCGTCTGAGTGGGGAACCGCGCGTGCTGCGTTCTCGGTTCTTCTCAAGGGAATCCCGCTATACATTCTTGTGGATCGTGCATCTCAAGCGCGCAAGCCACACGGCACCGCGGGAAAAGCAAAACGATGCATCGGCCGGGAATCGAACCCGGGCCGCCCGCGTGGCAGGCGAGCATTCTACCACTTTTTTTTTTTTTTTTTTTTTTTTTTTTTTTTTTTTGCCTCCCAACTCCCCTTATAGCCCTCCTTACTCTCACCAAAATATGCCTTCTTCGGCGAGCTTCATCGCTATATTTGCTGGACTGTCGAACTTCGTGGAACAGTGGTATAACTTAAAACAAAATCATCTTCTGCTCAGTTAGTGTGGTGTCTTCTTCCACAGAAAAATGGAGAACTAAGAAAAATTTTATCGCGGAATTCGTGGACGGTCTTCTTTCCTCCGCTGGTTCAACTCTTCTGCTCGTAGTTCAACTAAACTCATATTCCGCTTAAAAGAAAAATATATTGTCCCTCCTGACTAACGTCAGTCACTCCGATGTAGCAGAGAGTTGTTACAAAACAGGTGTCAACGCAGGACAACAGCACAACATGACAGTTTATGTCGATGTGTGCATCACACGAAAGAAACAGAAATCACAGGAAAGTAATAAAATGAAATCGCGACAGTCCGGAAACAGAATTTAAGAGATTGGAAAAAAAACACTCCTGCAACTATGAATGTTCCACACAAACAGGCTGTATCTTCTAAAATACCCATGAAGTCTTGTGAACAAAATAAAATTCCTCAAAAGTAAAAGGACATTCCTCCCTTGGAGATAAAACCAGAACGACCCGTAGTGTGGGTGTGGCACAAGTCACCAACCATAACGCAAATAAAACAAAGAAAAGAAGGAAAAAGAAAGTAAAAATAGAACGCGTCAGCTCAGTAAATCTCAGTTCAAGGTGTTTGCCGCAGTTCCATTTCATAGCCGTAATCCAAGGCCGCCTTCAAAAAATTCGCAAACAGTTCGCGAAAGTGAACGCAATCCTTCAGTGTCATATACTGGGCCCACAAATAATCCAGGTAAATCACAGTATCAGTGACGGCCATATCGATAAGGGCATAAATCGTATGCCCTAAGATCCAGACAGTGGCGTTATTTTTCGTCCGCGGGAAAGCTTTGAAGTTAGGCACTATCACACGACGAACAGTCACAAGGTGAGGAGGCGTTCGATTAATGTGGGCGACCATTCGTTGACACAGCCGCCATACCGTCGACACCGATGCACACTCAAAACGATGTTCCCGTGTGTCCACAGCACCACATCTACCACAGTTGGCAGAGGGAAGGAGATGAATGTCGGCAAGCCGCTGGTTCGTCGCTAGGGTGTTGTTGACGATCTTAAACCAGAGCGCACTGACATCCGACGGCAACACCGGGTTGTTGATGTTTGCCCACACGTTCACCCATTCCACTGTAGGGTTCCGGAACACCAGTTTATGACGCGGAGGTTGTCCAGTCAGGGCAACGTAGAGTCCGCGGGCGGTCCTGTGTCTGTCGGTAGCCGTTGACAGAGCGTAGCTCCTCGTTAAAAAGTACTCCCGTATGTAGGACATCTTATACGGGGTGGCCGCGAGAGAGACGGGCGCCGCTTCAGAGCGTGGGCGGACCACTGAACCACCGATGCTCAGACCAGTAGCAATCTTTCGCTGCTTCCCGAGCAGATGTCTCGAGATAACGTGGGACTGCCGTCAAGCGCCGTAGCATTCTGTCGAGAAAATGCTGCAGACGCTGAATCCTGCACTGTACTGCCTAAAAATGCCGCCAGAACGCCGTCCTCTGCGTCCTCTTGCGTCGCCGGCGCCGACTCTTGCCAAAGGGTGCGAAATGTGCATGGATACGCCGTGCGAATGCATCTGCATGTGCTCCCCTAGCCTACCTCGTAATGCGCCTAGGGCTACGATCACCTTCGGCCGCTGCCGACTGGCGGGAAGCCGACACAGCGCGGCGTGGGGGCGCCCGGTTGTGCGGTGGTGGTGTAAAGGTCAGCATAGTTGCCTTGCAAGCAGTTGATCCGGGTTCGATTCCCGGCCACCGCAGCAGGCTTTCAGCTTTGCGTATGAGTACTTTTGCCACGCGCCGTTAAATTAATGTTCTTTCTCCCTCTTACTCGCTGCAGACCAGCCTACAGTGTGTCTCGACTTGTCTCGACTTTGCTCAGCTGACGCGAGAGCTGACGCTCTCCAGTCGGCCTATATCAAAACGACAAGCACGAGAAACGACTGAGAGAGGCAGGGAGAGGCGAGGCGGTGGACACACAGCACGCCCCTTCATTTCACGGTGGCGTCTCCCTCACTGAATCGGTCTGCAGCTGCGAAAACAAAGGAGAAAGAAAAATAGGAAGCAAAATTGCCAACAGTACCCTGTGTTCCCATGCGGTCACCCGCCCAAGCACTGACAAGGGCCAAAGTTGTTACACGTCGGCAATCGGGCATTTTCTTTCATTTTCTCTTTGCCGTATGAGAACCAGCGTATTCAACATATTGTGACCATTGCCGAGCGAATGCTGCAGCGCTTCCCGACGAGTCGGGTTCGGATCCTCTGCCAACGTCCACGCAGGGCGATGATCTTTTGGTCATCACACTCGCCAGCTGAAATCGGCGCTGCCTTTTCGTAGTAGTAAAAGCCCACTGGCCCGTGGGGGGATCGAACCCACGACCTTCGCGTTATTAGCACGACGCTCTAACCAACTGAGCTAACGGGCCTCGACGCGGACGGTTGCTCAGCCCTACGCTGGAAACACGTCGCATGAAGCCACACGCCACTTCTAGGGTCACCGTGTGTCTGCTTCGCCCGTCTATGTTCTGCTGGCGGTCACGAAACAGTAGCTGTACTGCGAGCAGGACGGGAAACGGCAGCACGCACTGCTGAAACTTGAGACGATTCGTGTGGAAAAAATTCCGTTCCGGTTCCGGCAATCGAGCCCGGGCCTCCGGGGTGATAGCCAGGCATCCTAGCCACTAGATCTCACCGGATTTGGGCGTCCGTTCGACGGATCGGATGGTCTCTCGCACCCTTCTCTCTTTGCGAACGTCATTGCGCATACTGGCTGGCAAGGCGCGCACCTCAAAAGTCTCAGAGCAATGCTTTTGGCTTCATGCTCTACTGGGAGAAGAGGAAAAGGAAAGCTGTCAGTATCAATAACAGGAAGTATAAATTTTCTCTCTGAAGCGTTGAAACGTTGTGGATAACAAACAAGAAATAAGTTCGAGCCGTAGCGACAGCACCACCGTGAGTCACAGAAAATTAAATGCCCCGGGTGAGGATCGAACTCACGACCTTAAAATTATGAGACTTACGCGCTGACTACTGCGCTACCGAGGCACGGGGCGGACCGTCGGTCCTGGGAACTGGGCAAGTAGCGTACCCATTGTTAGACGCAGAGATACACTACTTGGTGGATAACGTGTTCTGTTGCTACACGTGCATTGCCGGCCCAGTTGATTGTGGTGGTGCTGCAGCTTTTGCAACGATGGGCAGTACTCCCCGTCGTTCAAGTTCATTGCCTCGGAGGCACCTGGACACAGCAACTTGTGAGGCCAGGCCGACTCCAGTCCGCAGAACATGACGCGAGCGTCTGAGTGGGGAACCGCGCGTGCTGCGTTCTCGGTTCTTCTCAAGGGAATCCCGCTATACATTCTTGTGGATCGTGCATCTCAAGCGCGCAAGCCACACGGCACCGCGGGAAAAGCAAAACGATGCATCGGCCGGGAATCGAACCCGGGCCGCCCGCGTGGCAGGCGAGCATTCTACCACTTTTTTTTTTTTTTTTTTTTTTTTTTTTTTTTTTTTTTTTTTTTTTTTTTTGCCTCCCAACTCCCCTTATAGCCCTCCTTACTCTCACCAAAATATGCCTTCTTCGGCGAGCTTCATCGCTATATTTGCTGGACTGTCGAACTTCGTGGAACAGTGGTATAACTTAAAACAAAATCATCTTCTGCTCAGTTAGTGTGGTGTCTTCTTCCACAGAAAAATGGAGAACTAAGAAAAATTTTATCGCGGAATTCGTGGACGGTCTTCTTTCCTCCGCTGGTTCAACTCTTCTGCTCGTAGTTCAACTAAACTCATATTCCGCTTAAAAGAAAAATATATTGTCCCTCCTGACTAACGTCAGTCACTCCGATGTAGCAGAGAGTTGTTACAAAACAGGTGTCAACGCAGGACAACAGCACAACATGACAGTTTATGTCGATGTGTGCATCACACGAAAGAAACAGAAATCACAGGAAAGTAATAAAATGAAATCGCGACAGTCCGGAAACAGAATTTAAGAGATTGGAAAAAAAACACTCCTGCAACTATGAATGTTCCACACAAACAGGCTGTATCTTCTAAAATACCCATGAAGTCTTGTGAACAAAATAAAATTCCTCAAAAGTAAAAGGACATTCCTCCCTTGGAGATAAAACCAGAACGACCCGTAGTGTGGGTGTGGCACAAGTCACCAACCATAACGCAAATAAAACAAAGAAAAGAAGGAAAAAGAAAGTAAAAATAGAACGCGTCAGCTCAGTAAATCTCAGTTCAAGGTGTTTGCCGCAGTTCCATTTCATAGCCGTAATCCAAGGCCGCCTTCAAAAAATTCGCAAACAGTTCGCGAAAGTGAACGCAATCCTTCAGTGTCATATACTGGGCCCACAAATAATCCAGGTAAATCACAGTATCAGTGACGGCCATATCGATAAGGGCATAAATCGTATGCCCTAAGATCCAGACAGTGGCGTTATTTTTCGTCCGCGGGAAAGCTTTGAAGTTAGGCACTATCACACGACGAACAGTCACAAGGTGAGGAGGCGTTCGATTAATGTGGGCGACCATTCGTTGACACAGCCGCCATACCGTCGACACCGATGCACACTCAAAACGATGTTCCCGTGTGTCCACAGCACCACATCTACCACAGTTGGCAGAGGGAAGGAGATGAATGTCGGCAAGCCGCTGGTTCGTCGCTAGGGTGTTGTTGACGATCTTAAACCAGAGCGCACTGACATCCGACGGCAACACCGGGTTGTTGATGTTTGCCCACACGTTCACCCATTCCACTGTAGGGTTCCGGAACACCAGTTTATGACGCGGAGGTTGTCCAGTCAGGGCAACGTAGAGTCCGCGGGCGGTCCTGTGTCTGTCGGTAGCCGTTGACAGAGCGTAGCTCCTCGTTAAAAAGTACTCCCGTATGTAGGACATCTTATACGGGGTGGCCGCGAGAGAGACGGGCGCCGCTTCAGAGCGTGGGCGGACCACTGAACCACCGATGCTCAGACCAGTAGCAATCTTTCGCTGCTTCCCGAGCAGATGTCTCGAGATAACGTGGGACTGCCGTCAAGCGCCGTAGCATTCTGTCGAGAAAATGCTGCAGACGCTGAATCCTGCACTGTACTGCCTAAAAATGCCGCCAGAACGCCGTCCTCTGCGTCCTCTTGCGTCGCCGGCGCCGACTCTTGCCAAAGGGTGCGAAATGTGCATGGATACGCCGTGCGAATGCATCTGCATGTGCTCCCCTAGCCTACCTCGTAATGCGCCTAGGGCTACGATCACCTTCGGCCGCTGCCGACTGGCGGGAAGCCGACACAGCGCGGCGTGGGGGCGCCCGGTTGTGCGGTGGTGGTGTAAAGGTCAGCATAGTTGCCTTGCAAGCAGTTGATCCGGGTTCGATTCCCGGCCACCGCAGCAGGCTTTCAGCTTTGCGTATGAGTACTTTTGCCACGCGCCGTTAAATTAATGTTCTTTCTCCCTCTTACTCGCTGCAGACCAGCCTACAGTGTGTCTCGACTTGTCTCGACTTTGCTCAGCTGACGCGAGAGCTGACGCTCTCCAGTCGGCCTATATCAAAACGACAAGCACGAGAAACGACTGAGAGAGGCAGGGAGAGGCGAGGCGGTGGACACACAGCACGCCCCTTCATTTCACGGTGGCGTCTCCCTCACTGAATCGGTCTGCAGCTGCGAAAACAAAGGAGAAAGAAAAATAGGAAGCAAAATTGCCAACAGTACCCTGTGTTCCCATGCGGTCACCCGCCCAAGCACTGACAAGGGCCAAAGTTGTTACACGTCGGCAATCGGGCATTTTCTTTCATTTTCTCTTTGCCGTATGAGAACCAGCGTATTCAACATATTGTGACCATTGCCGAGCGAATGCTGCAGCGCTTCCCGACGAGTCGGGTTCGGATCCTCTGCCAACGTCCACGCAGGGCGATGATCTTTTGGTCATCACACTCGCCAGCTGAAATCGGCGCTGCCTTTTCGTAGTAGTAAAAGCCCACTGGCCCGTGGGGGGATCGAACCCACGACCTTCGCGTTATTAGCACGACGCTCTAACCAACTGAGCTAACGGGCCTCGACGCGGACGGTTGCTCAGCCCTACGCTGGAAACACGTCGCATGAAGCCACACGCCACTTCTAGGGTCACCGTGTGTCTGCTTCGCCCGTCTATGTTCTGCTGGCGGTCACGAAACAGTAGCTGTACTGCGAGCAGGACGGGAAACGGCAGCACGCACTGCTGAAACTTGAGACGATTCGTGTGGAAAAAATTCCGTTCCGGTTCCGGCAATCGAGCCCGGGCCTCCGGGGTGATAGCCAGGCATCCTAGCCACTAGATCTCACCGGATTTGGGCGTCCGTTCGACGGATCGGATGGTCTCTCGCACCCTTCTCTCTTTGCGAACGTCATTGCGCATACTGGCTGGCAAGGCGCGCACCTCAAAAGTCTCAGAGCAATGCTTTTGGCTTCATGCTCTACTGGGAGAAGAGGAAAAGGAAAGCTGTCAGTATCAATAACAGGAAGTATAAATTTTCTCTCTGAAGCGTTGAAACGTTGTGGATAACAAACAAGAAATAAGTTCGAGCCGTAGCGACAGCACCACCGTGAGTCACAGAAAATTAAATGCCCCGGGTGAGGATCGAACTCACGACCTTAAAATTATGAGACTTACGCGCTGACTACTGCGCTACCGAGGCACGGGGCGGACCGTCGGTCCTGGGAACTGGGCAAGTAGCGTACCCATTGTTAGACGCAGAGATACACTACTTGGTGGATAACGTGTTCTGTTGCTACACGTGCATTGCCGGCCCAGTTGATTGTGGTGGTGCTGCAGCTTTTGCAACGATGGGCAGTACTCCCCGTCGTTCAAGTTCATTGCCTCGGAGGCACCTGGACACAGCAACTTGTGAGGCCAGGCCGACTCCAGTCCGCAGAACATGACGCGAGCGTCTGAGTGGGGAACCGCGCGTGCTGCGTTCTCGGTTCTTCTCAAGGGAATCCCGCTATACATTCTTGTGGATCGTGCATCTCAAGCGCGCAAGCCACACGGCACCGCGGGAAAAGCAAAACGATGCATCGGCCGGGAATCGAACCCGGGCCGCCCGCGTGGCAGGCGAGCATTCTACCACTTTTTTTTTTTTTTTTTTTTTTTTTTTTTTTTTTTTTTTTTTTTTTTTTTTTTTTTGCCTCCCAACTCCCCTTATAGCCCTCCTTACTCTCACCAAAATATGCCTTCTTCGGCGAGCTTCATCGCTATATTTGCTGGACTGTCGAACTTCGTGGAACAGTGGTATAACTTAAAACAAAATCATCTTCTGCTCAGTTAGTGTGGTGTCTTCTTCCACAGAAAAATGGAGAACTAAGAAAAATTTTATCGCGGAATTCGTGGACGGTCTTCTTTCCTCCGCTGGTTCAACTCTTCTGCTCGTAGTTCAACTAAACTCATATTCCGCTTAAAAGAAAAATATATTGTCCCTCCTGACTAACGTCAGTCACTCCGATGTAGCAGAGAGTTGTTACAAAACAGGTGTCAACGCAGGACAACAGCACAACATGACAGTTTATGTCGATGTGTGCATCACACGAAAGAAACAGAAATCACAGGAAAGTAATAAAATGAAATCGCGACAGTCCGGAAACAGAATTTAAGAGATTGGAAAAAAAACACTCCTGCAACTATGAATGTTCCACACAAACAGGCTGTATCTTCTAAAATACCCATGAAGTCTTGTGAACAAAATAAAATTCCTCAAAAGTAAAAGGACATTCCTCCCTTGGAGATAAAACCAGAACGACCCGTAGTGTGGGTGTGGCACAAGTCACCAACCATAACGCAAATAAAACAAAGAAAAGAAGGAAAAAGAAAGTAAAAATAGAACGCGTCAGCTCAGTAAATCTCAGTTCAAGGTGTTTGCCGCAGTTCCATTTCATAGCCGTAATCCAAGGCCGCCTTCAAAAAATTCGCAAACAGTTCGCGAAAGTGAACGCAATCCTTCAGTGTCATATACTGGGCCCACAAATAATCCAGGTAAATCACAGTATCAGTGACGGCCATATCGATAAGGGCATAAATCGTATGCCCTAAGATCCAGACAGTGGCGTTATTTTTCGTCCGCGGGAAAGCTTTGAAGTTAGGCACTATCACACGACGAACAGTCACAAGGTGAGGAGGCGTTCGATTAATGTGGGCGACCATTCGTTGACACAGCCGCCATACCGTCGACACCGATGCACACTCAAAACGATGTTCCCGTGTGTCCACAGCACCACATCTACCACAGTTGGCAGAGGGAAGGAGATGAATGTCGGCAAGCCGCTGGTTCGTCGCTAGGGTGTTGTTGACGATCTTAAACCAGAGCGCACTGACATCCGACGGCAACACCGGGTTGTTGATGTTTGCCCACACGTTCACCCATTCCACTGTAGGGTTCCGGAACACCAGTTTATGACGCGGAGGTTGTCCAGTCAGGGCAACGTAGAGTCCGCGGGCGGTCCTGTGTCTGTCGGTAGCCGTTGACAGAGCGTAGCTCCTCGTTAAAAAGTACTCCCGTATGTAGGACATCTTATACGGGGTGGCCGCGAGAGAGACGGGCGCCGCTTCAGAGCGTGGGCGGACCACTGAACCACCGATGCTCAGACCAGTAGCAATCTTTCGCTGCTTCCCGAGCAGATGTCTCGAGATAACGTGGGACTGCCGTCAAGCGCCGTAGCATTCTGTCGAGAAAATGCTGCAGACGCTGAATCCTGCACTGTACTGCCTAAAAATGCCGCCAGAACGCCGTCCTCTGCGTCCTCTTGCGTCGCCGGCGCCGACTCTTGCCAAAGGGTGCGAAATGTGCATGGATACGCCGTGCGAATGCATCTGCATGTGCTCCCCTAGCCTACCTCGTAATGCGCCTAGGGCTACGATCACCTTCGGCCGCTGCCGACTGGCGGGAAGCCGACACAGCGCGGCGTGGGGGCGCCCGGTTGTGCGGTGGTGGTGTAAAGGTCAGCATAGTTGCCTTGCAAGCAGTTGATCCGGGTTCGATTCCCGGCCACCGCAGCAGGCTTTCAGCTTTGCGTATGAGTACTTTTGCCACGCGCCGTTAAATTAATGTTCTTTCTCCCTCTTACTCGCTGCAGACCAGCCTACAGTGTGTCTCGACTTGTCTCGACTTTGCTCAGCTGACGCGAGAGCTGACGCTCTCCAGTCGGCCTATATCAAAACGACAAGCACGAGAAACGACTGAGAGAGGCAGGGAGAGGCGAGGCGGTGGACACACAGCACGCCCCTTCATTTCACGGTGGCGTCTCCCTCACTGAATCGGTCTGCAGCTGCGAAAACAAAGGAGAAAGAAAAATAGGAAGCAAAATTGCCAACAGTACCCTGTGTTCCCATGCGGTCACCCGCCCAAGCACTGACAAGGGCCAAAGTTGTTACACGTCGGCAATCGGGCATTTTCTTTCATTTTCTCTTTGCCGTATGAGAACCAGCGTATTCAACATATTGTGACCATTGCCGAGCGAATGCTGCAGCGCTTCCCGACGAGTCGGGTTCGGATCCTCTGCCAACGTCCACGCAGGGCGATGATCTTTTGGTCATCACACTCGCCAGCTGAAATCGGCGCTGCCTTTTCGTAGTAGTAAAAGCCCACTGGCCCGTGGGGGATCGAACCCACGACCTTCGCGTTATTAGCACGACGCTCTAACCAACTGAGCTAACGGGCCTCGACGCGGACGGTTGCTCAGCCCTACGCTGGAAACACGTCGCATGAAGCCACACGCCACTTCTAGGGTCACCGTGTGTCTGCTTCGCCCGTCTATGTTCTGCTGGCGGTCACGAAACAGTAGCTGTACTGCGAGCAGGACGGGAAACGGCAGCACGCACTGCTGAAACTTGAGACGATTCGTGTGGAAAAAATTCCGTTCCGGTTCCGGCAATCGAGCCCGGGCCTCCGGGGTGATAGCCAGGCATCCTAGCCACTAGATCTCACCGGATTTGGGCGTCCGTTCGACGGATCGGATGGTCTCTCGCACCCTTCTCTCTTTGCGAACGTCATTGCGCATACTGGCTGGCAAGGCGCGCACCTCAAAAGTCTCAGAGCAATGCTTTTGGCTTCATGCTCTACTGGGAGAAGAGGAAAAGGAAAGCTGTCAGTATCAATAACAGGAAGTATAAATTTTCTCTCTGAAGCGTTGAAACGTTGTGGATAACAAACAAGAAATAAGTTCGAGCCGTAGCGACAGCACCACCGTGAGTCACAGAAAATTAAATGCCCCGGGTGAGGATCGAACTCACGACCTTAAAATTATGAGACTTACGCGCTGACTACTGCGCTACCGAGGCACGGGGCGGACCGTCGGTCCTGGGAACTGGGCAAGTAGCGTACCCATTGTTAGACGCAGAGATACACTACTTGGTGGATAACGTGTTCTGTTGCTACACGTGCATTGCCGGCCCAGTTGATTGTGGTGGTGCTGCAGCTTTTGCAACGATGGGCAGTACTCCCCGTCGTTCAAGTTCATTGCCTCGGAGGCACCTGGACACAGCAACTTGTGAGGCCAGGCCGACTCCAGTCCGCAGAACATGACGCGAGCGTCTGAGTGGGGAACCGCGCGTGCTGCGTTCTCGGTTCTTCTCAAGGGAATCCGCTATACATTCTTGTGGATCGTGCATCTCAAGCGCGCAAGCCACACGGCACCGCGGGAAAAGCAAAACGATGCATCGGCCGGGAATCGAACCCGGGCCGCCCGCGTGGCAGGCGAGCATTCTACCACTTTTTTTTTTTTTTTTTTTTTTTTTTTTTTTTTTTTTTTTTTTTTTTTTTTTTTTTTTGCCTCCCAACTCCCCTTATAGCCCTCCTTACTCTCACCAAAATATGCCTTCTTCGGCGAGCTTCATCGCTATATTTGCTGGACTGTCGAACTTCGTGGAACAGTGGTATAACTTAAAACAAAATCATCTTCTGCTCAGTTAGTGTGGTGTCTTCTTCCACAGAAAAATGGAGAACTAAGAAAAATTTTATCGCGGATTCGTGGACGGTCTTCTTTCCTCCGCTGGTTCAACTCTTCTGCTCGTAGTTCAACTAAACTCATATTCCGCTTAAAAGAAAAATATATTGTCCCTCCTGACTAAGGTCAGTCACTCCGATGTAGCAGAGAGTTGTTACAAAACAGGTGTCAACGCAGGACAACAGCACAACATGACAGTTTATGTCGATGTGTGCATCACACGAAAGAAACAGAAATCACAGGAAAGTAATAAAATGAAATCGCGACAGTCCGGAAACAGAATTTAAGAGATTGGAAAAAAAACACTCCTGCAACTATGAATGTTCCACACAAACAGGCTGTATCTTCTAAAATACCCATGAAGTCTTGTGAACAAAATAAAATTCCTCAAAAGTAAAAGGACATTCCTCCCTTGGAGATAAAACCAGAACGACCCGTAGTGTGGGTGTGGCACAAGTCACCAACCATAACGCAAATAAAACAAAGAAAAGAAGGAAAAAGAAAGTAAAAATAGAACGCGTCAGCTCAGTAAATCTCAGTTCAAGGTGTTTGCCGCAGTTCCATTTCATAGCCGTAATCCAAGGCCGCCTTCAAAAAATTCGCAAACAGTTCGCGAAAGTGAACGCAATCCTTCAGTGTCATATACTGGGCCCACAAATAATCCAGGTAAATCACAGTATCAGTGACGGCCATATCGATAAGGGCATAAATCGTATGCCCTAAGATCCAGACAGTGGCGTTATTTTTCGTCCGCGGGAAAGCTTTGAAGTTAGGCACTATCACACGACGAACAGTCACAAGGTGAGGAGGCGTTCGATTAATGTGGGCGACCATTCGTTGACACAGCCGCCATACCGTCGACACCGATGCACACTCAAAACGATGTTCCCGTGTGTCCACAGCACCACATCTACCACAGTTGGCAGAGGAAGGAGATGAATGTCGGCAAGCCGCTGGTTCGTCGCTAGGGTGTTGTTGACGATCTTAAACCAGAGCGCACTGACATCCGACGGCAACACCGGGTTGTTGATGTTTGCCCACACGTTCACCCATTCCACTGTAGGGTTCCGGAACACCAGTTTATGACGCGGAGGTTGTCCAGTCAGGGCAACGTAGAGTCCGCGGGCGGTCCTGTGTCTGTCGGTAGCCGTTGACAGATCGTAGCTCCTCGTTAAAAAGTACTCCCGTATGTAGGACATCTTATACGGGGTGGCCGCGAGAGAGACGGGCGCCGCTTCAGAGCGTGGGCGGACCACTGAACCACCGATGCTCAGACCAGTAGCAATCTTTCGCTGCTTCCCGAGCAGATGTCTCGAGATAACGTGGGACTGCCGTCAAGCGCCGTAGCATTCTGTCGAGAAAATGCTGCAGACGCTGAATCCTGCACTGTACTGCCTAAAAATGCCGCCAGAACGCCGTCCTCTGCGTCCTCTTGCGTCGCCGGCGCCGACTCTTGCCAAAGGGTGCGAAATGTGCATGGATACGCCGTGCGAATGCATCTGCATGTGCTCCCCTAGCCTACCTCGTAATGCGCCTAGGGCTACGATCACCTTCGGCCGCTGCCGACTGGCGGGAAGCCGACACAGCGCGGCGTGGGGGCGCCCGGTTGTGCGGTGGTGGTGTAAAGGTCAGCATAGTTGCCTTGCAAGCAGTTGATCCGGGTTCGATTCCCGGCCACCGCAGCAGGCTTTCAGCTTTGCGTATGAGTACTTTTGCCACGCGCCGTTAAATTAATGTTCTTTCTCCCTCTTACTCGCTGCAGACCAGCCTACAGTGTGTCTCGACTTGTCTCGACTTTGCTCAGCTGACGCGAGAGCTGACGCTCTCCAGTCGGCCTATATCAAAACGACAAGCACGAGAAACGACTGAGAGAGGCAGGGAGAGGCGAGGCGGTGGACACACAGCACGCCCCTTCATTTCACGGTGGCGTCTCCCTCACTGAATCGGTCTGCAGCTGCGAAAACAAAGGAGAAAGAAAAATAGGAAGCAAAATTGCCAACAGTACCCTGTGTTCCCATGCGGTCACCCGCCCAAGCACTGACAAGGGCCAAAGTTGTTACACGTCGGCAATCGGGCATTTTCTTTCATTTTCTCTTTGCCGTATGAGAACCAGCGTATTCAACATATTGTGACCATTGCCGAGCGAATGCTGCAGCGCTTCCCGACGAGTCGGGTTCGGATCCTCTGCCAACGTCCACGCAGGGCGATGATCTTTTGGTCATCACACTCGCCAGCTGAAATCGGCGCTGCCTTTTCGTAGTAGTAAAAGCCCACTGGCCCGTGGGGGGATCGAACCCACGACCTTCGCGTTATTAGCACGACGCTCTAACCAACTGAGCTAACGGCCTCGACGCGGACGGTTGCTCAGCCCTACGCTGGAAACACGTCGCATGAAGCCACACGCCACTTCTAGGGTCACCGTGTGTCTGCTTCGCCCGTCTATGTTCTGCTGGCGGTCACGAAACAGTAGCTGTACTGCGAGCAGGACGGGAAACGGCAGCACGCACTGCTGAAACTTGAGACGATTCGTGTGGAAAAAATTCCGTTCCGGTTCCGGCAATCGAGCCCGGGCCTCCGGGGTGATAGCCAGGCATCCTAGCCACTAGATCTCACCGGATTTGGGCGTCCGTTCGACGGATCGGATGGTCTCTCGCACCCTTCTCTCTTGCGAACGTCATTGCGCATACTGGCTGGCAAGGCGCGCACCTCAAAAGTCTCAGAGCAATGCTTTTGGCTTCATGCTCTACTGGGAGAAGAGGAAAAGGAAAGCTGTCAGTATCAATAACAGGAAGTATAAATTTTCTCTCTGAGCGTTGAAACGTTGTGGATAACAAACAAGAAATAAGTTCGAGCCGTAGCGACAGCACCACCGTGAGTCACAGAAAATTAAATGCCCCGGGTGAGGATCGAACTCACGACCTTAAAATTATGAGACTTACGCGCTGACTACTGCGCTACCGAGGCACGGGGCGGACCGTCGGTCCTGGGAACTGGGCAAGTAGCGTACCCATTGTTAGACGCAGAGATACACTACTTGGTGGATAACGTGTTCTGTTGCTACACGTGCATTGCCGGCCCAGTTGATTGTGGTGGTGCTGCAGCTTTTGCAACGATGGGCAGTACTCCCCGTCGTTCAAGTTCATTGCCTCGGAGGCACCTGGACACAGCAACTTGTGAGGCCAGGCCGACTCCAGTCCGCAGAACATGACGCGAGCGTCTGAGTGGGGAACCGCGCGTGCTGCGTTCTCGGTTCTTCTCAAGGGAATCCCGCTATACATTCTTGTGGATCGTGCATCTCAAGCGCGCAAGCCACACGGCACCGCGGGAAAAGCAAAACGATGCATCGGCCGGGAATCGAACCCGGGCCGCCCGCGTGGCAGGCGAGCATTCTACCACTTTTTTTTTTTTTTTTTTTTTTTTTTTTTTTTTTTTTTTTTTTTTTTTTTTTTTTTGGCCTCCCAACTCCCCTTATAGCCCTCCTTACTCTCACCAAAATATGCCTTCTTCGGCGAGCTTCATCGCTATATTTGCTGGACTGTCGAACTTCGTGGAACAGTGGTATAACTTAAAACAAAATCATCTTCTGCTCAGTTAGTGTGGTGTCTTCTTCCACAGAAAAATGGAGAACTAAGAAAAATTTTATCGCGGAATTCGTGGACGGTCTTCTTTCCTCCGCTGGTTCAACTCTTCTGCTCGTAGTTCAACTAAACTCATATTCCGCTTAAAAGAAAAATATATTGTCCCTCCTGACTAAGGTCAGTCACTCCGATGTAGCAGAGAGTTGTTACAAAACAGGTGAACAGGTGTCAACGCAGGACAACAGCACAACATGACAGTTTATGTCGATGTGTGCATCACACGAAAGAAACAGAAATCACAGGAAAGTAATAAAATGAAATCGCGACAGTCCGGAAACAGAATTTAAGAGATTGGAAAAAAAACACTCCTGCAACTATGAATGTTCCACACAAACAGGCTGTATCTTCTAAAATACCCATGAAGTCTTGTGAACAAAATAAAATTCCTCAAAAGTAAAAGGACATTCCTCCCTTGGAGATAAAACCAGAACGACCCGTAGTGTGGGTGTGGCACAAGTCACCAACCATAACGCAAATAAAACAAAGAAAAGAAGGAAAAAGAAAGTAAAAATAGAACGCGTCAGCTCAGTAAATCTCAGTTCAAGGTGTTTGCCGCAGTTCCATTTCATAGCCGTAATCCAAGGCCGCCTTCAAAAAATTCGCAAACAGTTCGCGAAAGTGAACGCAATCCTTCAGTGTCATATACTGGGCCCACAAATAATCCAGGTAAATCACAGTATCAGTGACGGCCATATCGATAAGGGCATAAATCGTATGCCCTAAGATCCAGACAGTGGCGTTATTTTTCGTCCGCGGGAAAGCTTTGAAGTTAGGCACTATCACACGACGAACAGTCACAAGGTGAGGAGGCGTTCGATTAATGTGGGCGACCATTCGTTGACACAGCCGCCATACCGTCGACACCGATGCACACTCAAAACGATGTTCCCGTGTGTCCACAGCACCACATCTACCACAGTTGGCAGAGGGAAGGAGATGAATGTCGGCAAGCCGCTGGTTCGTCGCTAGGGTGTTGTTGACGATCTTAAACCAGAGCGCACTGACATCCGACGGCAACACCGGGTTGTTGATGTTTGCCCACACGTTCACCCATTCCACTGTAGGGTTCCGGAACACCAGTTTATGACGCGGAGGTTGTCCAGTCAGGGCAACGTAGAGTCCGCGGGCGGTCCTGTGTCTGTCGGTAGCCGTTGACAGATCGTAGCTCCTCGTTAAAAAGTACTCCCGTATGTAGGACATCTTATACGGGGTGGCCGCGAGAGAGACGGGCGCCGCTTCAGAGCGTGGGCGGACCACTGAACCACCGATGCTCAGACCAGTAGCAATCTTTCGCTGCTTCCCGAGCAGATGTCTCGAGATAACGTGGGACTGCCGTCAAGCGCCGTAGCATTCTGTCGAGAAAATGCTGCAGACGCTGAATCCTGCACTGTACTGCCTAAAAATGCCGCCAGAACGCCGTCCTCTGCGTCCTCTTGCGTCGCCGGCGCCGACTCTTGCCAAAGGGTGCGAAATGTGCATGGATACGCCGTGCGAATGCATCTGCATGTGCTCCCCTAGCCTACCTCGTAATGCGCCTAGGGCTACGATCACCTTCGGCCGCTGCCGACTGGCGGGAAGCCGACACAGCGCGGCGTGGGGGCGCCCGGTTGTGCGGTGGTGGTGTAAAGGTCAGCATAGTTGCCTTGCAAGCAGTTGATCCGGGTTCGATTCCCGGCCACCGCAGCAGGCTTTCAGCTTTGCGTATGAGTACTTTTGCCACGCGCCGTTAAATTAATGTTCTTTCTCCCTCTTACTCGCTGCAGACCAGCCTACAGTGTGTCTCGACTTGTCTCGACTTTGCTCAGCTGACGCGAGAGCTGACGCTCTCCAGTCGGCCTATATCAAAACGACAAGCACGAGAAACGACTGAGAGAGGCAGGGAGAGGCGAGGCGGTGGACACACAGCACGCCCCTTCATTTCACGGTGGCGTCTCCCTCACTGAATCGGTCTGCAGCTGCGAAAACAAAGGAGAAAGAAAAATAGGAAGCAAAATTGCCAACAGTACCCTGTGTTCCCATGCGGTCACCCGCCCAAGCACTGACAAGGGCCAAAGTTGTTACACGTCGGCAATCGGGCATTTTCTTTCATTTTCTCTTTGCCGTATGAGAACCAGCGTATTCAACATATTGTGACCATTGCCGAGCGAATGCTGCAGCGCTTCCCGACGAGTCGGGTTCGGATCCTCTGCCAACGTCCACGCAGGGCGATGATCTTTTGGTCATCACACTCGCCAGCTGAAATCGGCGCTGCCTTTTCGTAGTAGTAAAAGCCCACTGGCCCGTGGGGGGATCGAACCCACGACCTTCGCGTTATTAGCACGACGCTCTAACCAACTGAGCTAACGGGCCTCGACGCGGACGGTTGCTCAGCCCTACGCTGGAAATACGTCGCATGAAGCCACACGCCACTTCTAGGGTCACCGTGTGTCTGCTTCGCCCGTCTATGTTCTGCTGGCGGTCACGAAACAGTAGCTGTACTGCGAGCAGGACGGGAAACGGCAGCACGCACTGCTGAAACTTGAGACGATTCGTGTGGAAAAAATTCCGTTCCGGTTCCGGCAATCGAGCCCGGGCCTCCGGGGTGATAGCCAGGCATCCTAGCCACTAGATCTCACCGGATTTGGGCGTCCGTTCGACGGATCGGATGGTCTCTCGCACCCTTCTCTCTTTGCGAACGTCATTGCGCATACTGGCTGGCAAGGCGCGCACCTCAAAAGTCTCAGAGCAATGCTTTTGGCTTCATGCTCTACTGGGAGAAGAGGAAAAGGAAAGCTGTCAGTATCAATAACAGGAAGTATAAATTTTCTCTCTGAAGCGTTGAAACGTTGTGGATAACAAACAAGAAATAAGTTCGAGCCGTAGCGACAGCACCACCGTGAGTCACAGAAAATTAAATGCCCCGGGTGAGGATCGAACTCACGACCTTAAAATTATGAGACTTACGCGCTGACTACTGCGCTACCGAGGCACGGGGCGGACCGTCGGTCCTGGGAACTGGGCAAGTAGCGTACCCATTGTTAGACGCAGAGATACACTACTTGGTGGATAACGTGTTCTGTTGCTACACGTGCATTGCCGGCCCAGTTGATTGTGGTGGTGCTGCAGCTTTTGCAACGATGGGCAGTACTCCCCGTCGTTCAAGTTCATTGCCTCGGAGGCACCTGGACACAGCAACTTGTGAGGCCAGGCCGACTCCAGTCCGCAGAACATGACGCGAGCGTCTGAGTGGGGAACCGCGCGTGCTGCGTTCTCGGTTCTTCTCAAGGGAATCCCGCTATACATTCTTGTGGATCGTGCATCTCAAGCGCGCAAGCCACACGGCACCGCGGGAAAAGCAAAACGATGCATCGGCCGGGAATCGAACCCGGGCCGCCCGCGTGGCAGGCGAGCATTCTACCACTTTTTTTTTTTTTTTTTTTTTTTTTTTTTTTTTTTTTTTTTTTTGCCTCCCAACTCCCCTTATAGCCCTCCTTACTCTCACCAAAATATGCCTTCTTCGGCGAGCTTCATCGCTATATTTGCTGGACTGTCGAACTTCGTGGAACAGTGGTATAACTTAAAACAAAATCATCTTCTGCTCAGTTAGTGTGGTGTCTTCTTCCACAGAAAAATGGAGAACTAAGAAAAATTTTATCGCGGAATTCGTGGACGGTCTTCTTTCCTCCGCTGGTTCAACTCTTCTGCTCGTAGTTCAACTAAACTCATATTCCGCTTAAAAGAAAAATATATTGTCCCTCCTGACTAAGGTCAGTCACTCCGATGTAGCAGAGAGTTGTTACAAAACAGGTGTCAACGCAGGACAACAGCACAACATGACAGTTTATGTCGATGTGTGCATCACACGAAAGAAACAGAAATCACAGGAAAGTAATAAAATGAAATCGCGACAGTCCGGAAACAGAATTTAAGAGATTGGAAAAAAAACACTCCTGCAACTATGAATGTTCCACACAAACAGGCTGTATCTTCTAAAATACCCATGAAGTCTTGTGAACAAAATAAAATTCCTCAAAAGTAAAAGGACATTCCTCCCTTGGAGATAAAACCAGAACGACCCGTAGTGTGGGTGTGGCACAAGTCACCAACCATAACGCAAATAAAACAAAGAAAAGAAGGAAAAAGAAAGTAAAAATAGAACGCGTCAGCTCAGTAAATCTCAGTTCAAGGTGTTTGCCGCAGTTCCATTTCATAGCCGTAATCCAAGGCCGCCTTCAAAAAATTCGCAAACAGTTCGCGAAAGTGAACGCAATCCTTCAGTGTCATATACTGGGCCCACAAATAATCCAGGTAAATCACAGTATCAGTGACGGCCATATCGATAAGGGCATAAATCGTATGCCCTAAGATCCAGACAGTGGCGTTATTTTTCGTCCGCGGGAAAGCTTTGAAGTTAGGCACTATCACACGACGAACAGTCACAAGGTGAGGAGGCGTTCGATTAATGTGGGCGACCATTCGTTGACACAGCCGCCATACCGTCGACACCGATGCACACTCAAAACGATGTTCCCGTGTGTCCACAGCACCACATCTACCACAGTTGGCAGAGGGAAGGAGATGAATGTCGGCAAGCCGCTGGTTCGTCGCTAGGGTGTTGTTGACGATCTTAAACCAGAGCGCACTGACATCCGACGGCAACACCGGGTTGTTGATGTTTGCCCACACGTTCACCCATTCCACTGTAGGGTTCCGGAACACCAGTTTATGACGCGGAGGTTGTCCAGTCAGGGCAACGTAGAGTCCGCGGGCGGTCCTGTGTCTGTCGGTAGCCGTTGACAGATCGTAGCTCCTCGTTAAAAAGTACTCCCGTATGTAGGACATCTTATACGGGGTGGCCGCGAGAGAGACGGGCGCCGCTTCAGAGCGTGGGCGGACCACTGAACCACCGATGCTCAGACCAGTAGCAATCTTTCGCTGCTTCCCGAGCAGATGTCTCGAGATAACGTGGGACTGCCGTCAAGCGCCGTAGCATTCTGTCGAGAAAATGCTGCAGACGCTGAATCCTGCACTGTACTGCCTAAAAATGCCGCCAGAACGCCGTCCTCTGCGTCCTCTTGCGTCGCCGGCGCCGACTCTTGCCAAAGGGTGCGAAATGTGCATGGATACGCCGTGCGAATGCATCTGCATGTGCTCCCCTAGCCTACCTCGTAATGCGCCTAGGGCTACGATCACCTTCGGCCGCTGCCGACTGGCGGGAAGCCGACACAGCGCGGCGTGGGGGCGCCCGGTTGTGCGGTGGTGGTGTAAAGGTCAGCATAGTTGCCTTGCAAGCAGTTGATCCGGGTTCGATTCCCGGCCACCGCAGCAGGCTTTCAGCTTTGCGTATGAGTACTTTTGCCACGCGCCGTTAAATTAATGTTCTTTCTCCCTCTTACTCGCTGCAGACCAGCCTACAGTGTGTCTCGACTTGTCTCGACTTTGCTCAGCTGACGCGAGAGCTGACGCTCTCCAGTCGGCCTATATCAAAACGACAAGCACGAGAAACGACTGAGAGAGGCAGGGAGAGGCGAGGCGGTGGACACACAGCACGCCCCTTCATTTCACGGTGGCGTCTCCCTCACTGAATCGGTCTGCAGCTGCGAAAACAAAGGAGAAAGAAAAATAGGAAGCAAAATTGCCAACAGTACCCTGTGTTCCCATGCGGTCACCCGCCCAAGCACTGACAAGGGCCAAAGTTGTTACACGTCGGCAATCGGGCATTTTCTTTCATTTTCTCTTTGCCGTATGAGAACCAGCGTATTCAACATATTGTGACCATTGCCGAGCGAATGCTGCAGCGCTTCCCGACGAGTCGGGTTCGGATCCTCTGCCAACGTCCACGCAGGGCGATGATCTTTTGGTCATCACACTCGCCAGCTGAAATCGGCGCTGCCTTTTCGTAGTAGTAAAAGCCCACTGGCCCGTGGGGGGATCGAACCCACGACCTTCGCGTTATTAGCACGACGCTCTAACCAACTGAGCTAACGGGCCTCGACGCGGACGGTTGCTCAGCCCTACGCTGGAAATACGTCGCATGAAGCCACACGCCACTTCTAGGGTCACCGTGTGTCTGCTTCGCCCGTCTATGTTCTGCTGGCGGTCACGAAACAGTAGCTGTACTGCGAGCAGGACGGGAAACGGCAGCACGCACTGCTGAAACTTGAGACGATTCGTGTGGAAAAAATTCCGTTCCGGTTCCGGCAATCGAGCCCGGGCCTCCGGGGTGATAGCCAGGCATCCTAGCCACTAGATCTCACCGGATTTGGGCGTCCGTTCGACGGATCGGATGGTCTCTCGCACCCTTCTCTCTTTGCGAACGTCATTGCGCATACTGGCTGGCAAGGCGCGCACCTCAAAAGTCTCAGAGCAATGCTTTTGGCTTCATGCTCTACTGGGAGAAGAGGAAAAGGAAAGCTGTCAGTATCAATAACAGGAAGTATAAATTTTCTCTCTGAAGCGTTGAAACGTTGTGGATAACAAACAAGAAATAAGTTCGAGCCGTAGCGACAGCACCACCGTGAGTCACAGAAAATTAAATGCCCCGGGTGAGGATCGAACTCACGACCTTAAAATTATGAGACTTACGCGCTGACTACTGCGCTACCGAGGCACGGGGCGGACCGTCGGTCCTGGGAACTGGGCAAGTAGCGTACCCATTGTTAGACGCAGAGATACACTACTTGGTGGATAACGTGTTCTGTTGCTACACGTGCATTGCCGGCCCAGTTGATTGTGGTGGTGCTGCAGCTTTTGCAACGATGGGCAGTACTCCCCGTCGTTCAAGTTCATTGCCTCGGAGGCACCTGGACACAGCAACTTGTGAGGCCAGGCCGACTCCAGTCCGCAGAACATGACGCGAGCGTCTGAGTGGGGAACCGCGCGTGCTGCGTTCTCGGTTCTTCTCAAGGGAATCCCGCTATACATTCTTGTGGATCGTGCATCTCAAGCGCGCAAGCCACACGGCACCGCGGGAAAAGCAAAACGATGCATCGGCCGGGAATCGAACCCGGGCCGCCCGCGTGGCAGGCGAGCATTCTACCACTTTTTTTTTTTTTTTTTTTTTTTTTTTTTTTTTTTTTTTTTTTTTGCCTCCCAACTCCCCTTATAGCCCTCCTTACTCTCACCAAAATATGCCTTCTTCGGCGAGCTTCATCGCTATATTTGCTGGACTGTCGAACTTCGTGGAACAGTGGTATAACTTAAAACAAAATCATCTTCTGCTCAGTTAGTGTGGTGTCTTCTTCCACAGAAAAATGGAGAACTAAGAAAAATTTTATCGCGGAATTCGTGGACGGTCTTCTTTCCTCCGCTGGTTCAACTCTTCTGCTCGTAGTTCAACTAAACTCATATTCCGCTTAAAAGAAAAATATATTGTCCCTCCTGACTAAGGTCAGTCACTCCGATGTAGCAGAGAGTTGTTACAAAACAGGTGTCAACGCAGGACAACAGCACAACATGACAGTTTATGTCGATGTGTGCATCACACGAAAGAAACAGAAATCACAGGAAAGTAATAAAATGAAATCGCGACAGTCCGGAAACAGAATTTAAGAGATTGGAAAAAAAACACTCCTGCAACTATGAATGTTCCACACAAACAGGCTGTATCTTCTAAAATACCCATGAAGTCTTGTGAACAAAATAAAATTCCTCAAAAGTAAAAGGACATTCCTCCCTTGGAGATAAAACCAGAACGACCCGTAGTGTGGGTGTGGCACAAGTCACCAACCATAACGCAAATAAAACAAAGAAAAGAAGGAAAAAGAAAGTAAAAATAGAACGCGTCAGCTCAGTAAATCTCAGTTCAAGGTGTTTGCCGCAGTTCCATTTCATAGCCGTAATCCAAGGCCGCCTTCAAAAAATTCGCAAACAGTTCGCGAAAGTGAACGCAATCCTTCAGTGTCATATACTGGGCCCACAAATAATCCAGGTAAATCAACAGTATCAGTGACGGCCATATCGATAAGGGCATAAATCGTATGCCCTAAGATCCAGACAGTGGCGTTATTTTTCGTCCGCGGGAAAGCTTTGAAGTTAGGCACTATCACACGACGAACAGTCACAAGGTGAGGAGGCGTTCGATTAATGTGGGCGACCATTCGTTGACACAGCCGCCATACCGTCGACACCGATGCACACTCAAAACGATGTTCCCGTGTGTCCACAGCACCACATCTACCACAGTTGGCAGAGGGAAGGAGATGAATGTCGGCAAGCCGCTGGTTCGTCGCTAGGGTGTTGTTGACGATCTTAAACCAGAGCGCACTGACATCCGACGGCAACACCGGGTTGTTGATGTTTGCCCACACGTTCACCCATTCCACTGTAGGGTTCCGGAACACCAGTTTATGACGCGGAGGTTGTCCAGTCAGGGCAACGTAGAGTCCGCGGGCGGTCCTGTGTCTGTCGGTAGCCGTTGACAGAGCGTAGCTCCTCGTTAAAAAGTACTCCCGTATGTAGGACATCTTATACGGGGTGGCCGCGAGAGAGACGGGCGCCGCTTCAGAGCGTGGGCGGACCACTGAACCACCGATGCTCAGACCAGTAGCAATCTTTCGCTGCTTCCCGAGCAGATGTCTCGAGATAACGTGGGACTGCCGTCAAGCGCCGTAGCATTCTGTCGAGAAAATGCTGCAGACGCTGAATCCTGCACTGTACTGCCTAAAAATGCCGCCAGAACGCCGTCCTCTGCGTCCTCTTGCGTCGCCGGCGCCGACTCTTGCCAAAGGGTGCGAAATGTGCATGGATACGCCGTGCGAATGCATCTGCATGTGCTCCCCTAGCCTACCTCGTAATGCGCCTAGGGCTACGATCACCTTCGGCCGCTGCCGACTGGCGGGAAGCCGACACAGCGCGGCGTGGGGGCGCCCGGTTGTGCGGTGGTGGTGTAAAGGTCAGCATAGTTGCCTTGCAAGCAGTTGATCCGGGTTCGATTCCCGGCCACCGCAGCAGGCTTTCAGCTTTGCGTATGAGTACTTTTGCCACGCGCCGTTAAATTAATGTTCTTTCTCCCTCTTACTCGCTGCAGACCAGCCTACAGTGTGTCTCGACTTGTCTCGACTTTGCTCAGCTGACGCGAGAGCTGACGCTCTCCAGTCGGCCTATATCAAAACGACAAGCACGAGAAACGACTGAGAGAGGCAGGGAGAGGCGAGGCGGTGGACACACAGCACGCCCCTTCATTTCACGGTGGCGTCTCCCTCACTGAATCGGTCTGCAGCTGCGAAAACAAAGGAGAAAGAAAAATAGGAAGCAAAATTGCCAACAGTACCCTGTGTTCCCATGCGGTCACCCGCCCAAGCACTGACAAGGGCCAAAGTTGTTACACGTCGGCAATCGGGCATTTTCTTTCATTTTCTCTTTGCCGTATGAGAACCAGCGTATTCAACATATTGTGACCATTGCCGAGCGAATGCTGCAGCGCTTCCCGACGAGTCGGGTTCGGATCCTCTGCCAACGTCCACGCAGGGCGATGATCTTTTGGTCATCACACTCGCCAGCTGAAATCGGCGCTGCCTTTTCGTAGTAGTAAAAGCCCACTGGCCCGTGGGGGGATCGAACCCACGACCTTCGCGTTATTAGCACGACGCTCTAACCAACTGAGCTAACGGGCCTCGACGCGGACGGTTGCTCAGCCCTACGCTGGAAACACGTCGCATGAAGCCACACGCCACTTCTAGGGTCACCGTGTGTCTGCTTCGCCCGTCTATGTTCTGCTGGCGGTCACGAAACAGTAGCTGTACTGCGAGCAGGACGGGAAACGGCAGCACGCACTGCTGAAACTTGAGACGATTCGTGTGGAAAAAATTCCGTTCCGGTTCCGGCAATCGAGCCCGGGCCTCCGGGGTGATAGCCAGGCATCCTAGCCACTAGATCTCACCGGATTTGGGCGTCCGTTCGACGGATCGGATGGTCTCTCGCACCCTTCTCTCTTTGCGAACGTCATTGCGCATACTGGCTGGCAAGGCGCGCACCTCAAAAGTCTCAGAGCAATGCTTTTGGCTTCATGCTCTACTGGGAGAAGAGGAAAAGGAAAGCTGTCAGTATCAATAACAGGAAGTATAAATTTTCTCTCTGAAGCGTTGAAACGTTGTGGATAACAAACAAGAAATAAGTTCGAGCCGTAGCGACAGCACCACCGTGAGTCACAGAAAATTAAATGCCCCGGGTGAGGATCGAACTCACGACCTTAAAATTATGAGACTTACGCGCTGACTACTGCGCTACCGAGGCACGGGGCGGACCGTCGGTCCTGGGAACTGGGCAAGTAGCGTACCCATTGTTAGACGCAGAGATACACTACTTGGTGGATAACGTGTTCTGTTGCTACACGTGCATTGCCGGCCCAGTTGATTGTGGTGGTGCTGCAGCTTTTGCAACGATGGGCAGTACTCCCCGTCGTTCAAGTTCATTGCCTCGGAGGCACCTGGACACAGCAACTTGTGAGGCCAGGCCGACTCCAGTCCGCAGAACATGACGCGAGCGTCTGAGTGGGGAACCGCGCGTGCTGCGTTCTCGGTTCTTCTCAAGGGAATCCCGCTATACATTCTTGTGGATCGTGCATCTCAAGCGCGCAAGCCACACGGCACCGCGGGAAAAGCAAAACGATGCATCGGCCGGGAATCGAACCCGGGCCGCCCGCGTGGCAGGCGAGCATTCTACCACTTTTTTTTTTTTTTTTTTTTTTTTTTTTTTTTTTTTTTTTTTTTTTTTTTTTGCCTCCCAACTCCCCTTATAGCCCTCCTTACTCTCACCAAAATATGCCTTCTTCGGCGAGCTTCATCGCTATATTTGCTGGACTGTCGAACTTCGTGGAACAGTGGTATAACTTAAAACAAAATCATCTTCTGCTCAGTTAGTGTGGTGTCTTCTTCCACAGAAAAATGGAGAACTAAGAAAAATTTTATCGCGGAATTCGTGGACGGTCTTCTTTCCTCCGCTGGTTCAACTCTTCTGCTCGTAGTTCAACTAAACTCATATTCCGCTTAAAAGAAAAATATATTGTCCCTCCTGACTAAGGTCAGTCACTCCGATGTAGCAGAGAGTTGTTACAAAACAGGTGTCAACGCAGGACAACAGCACAACATGACAGTTTATGTCGATGTGTGCATCACACGAAAGAAACAGAAATCACAGGAAAGTAATAAAATGAAATCGCGACAGTCCGGAAACAGAATTTAAGAGATTGGAAAAAAAACACTCCTGCAACTATGAATGTTCCACACAAACAGGCTGTATCTTCTAAAATACCCATGAAGTCTTGTGAACAAAATAAAATTCCTCAAAAGTAAAAGGACATTCCTCCCTTGGAGATAAAACCAGAACGACCCGTAGTGTGGGTGTGGCACAAGTCACCAACCATAACGCAAATAAAACAAAGAAAAGAAGGAAAAAGAAAGTAAAAATAGAACGCGTCAGCTCAGTAAATCTCAGTTCAAGGTGTTTGCCGCAGTTCCATTTCATAGCCGTAATCCAAGGCCGCCTTCAAAAAATTCGCAAACAGTTCGCGAAAGTGAACGCAATCCTTCAGTGTCATATACTGGGCCCACAAATAATCCAGGTAAATCACAGTATCAGTGACGGCCATATCGATAAGGGCATAAATCGTATGCCCTAAGATCCAGACAGTGGCGTTATTTTTCGTCCGCGGGAAAGCTTTGAAGTTAGGCACTATCACACGACGAACAGTCACAAGGTGAGGAGGCGTTCGATTAATGTGGGCGACCATTCGTTGACACAGCCGCCATACCGTCGACACCGATGCACACTCAAAACGATGTTCCCGTGTGTCCACAGCACCACATCTACCACAGTTGGCAGAGGGAAGGAGATGAATGTCGGCAAGCCGCTGGTTCGTCGCTAGGGTGTTGTTGACGATCTTAAACCAGAGCGCACTGACATCCGACGGCAACACCGGGTTGTTGATGTTTGCCCACACGTTCACCCATTCCACTGTAGGGTTCCGGAACACCAGTTTATGACGCGGAGGTTGTCCAGTCAGGGCAACGTAGAGTCCGCGGGCGGTCCTGTGTCTGTCGGTAGCCGTTGACAGATCGTAGCTCCTCGTTAAAAAGTACTCCCGTATGTAGGACATCTTATACGGGGTGGCCGCGAGAGAGACGGGCGCCGCTTCAGAGCGTGGGCGGACCACTGAACCACCGATGCTCAGACCAGTAGCAATCTTTCGCTGCTTCCCGAGCAGATGTCTCGAGATAACGTGGGACTGCCGTCAAGCGCCGTAGCATTCTGTCGAGAAAATGCTGCAGACGCTGAATCCTGCACTGTACTGCCTAAAAATGCCGCCAGAACGCCGTCCTCTGCGTCCTCTTGCGTCGCCGGCGCCGACTCTTGCCAAAGGGTGCGAAATGTGCATGGATACGCCGTGCGAATGCATCTGCATGTGCTCCCCTAGCCTACCTCGTAATGCGCCTAGGGCTACGATCACCTTCGGCCGCTGCCGACTGGCGGGAAGCCGACACAGCGCGGCGTGGGGGCGCCCGGTTGTGCGGTGGTGGTGTAAAGGTCAGCATAGTTGCCTTGCAAGCAGTTGATCCGGGTTCGATTCCCGGCCACCGCAGCAGGCTTTCAGCTTTGCGTATGAGTACTTTTGCCACGCGCCGTTAAATTAATGTTCTTTCTCCCTCTTACTCGCTGCAGACCAGCCTACAGTGTGTCTCGACTTGTCTCGACTTTGCTCAGCTGACGCGAGAGCTGACGCTCTCCAGTCGGCCTATATCAAAACGACAAGCACGAGAAACGACTGAGAGAGGCAGGGAGAGGCGAGGCGGTGGACACACAGCACGCCCCTTCATTTCACGGTGGCGTCTCCCTCACTGAATCGGTCTGCAGCTGCGAAAACAAAGGAGAAAGAAAAATAGGAAGCAAAATTGCCAACAGTACCCTGTGTTCCCATGCGGTCACCCGCCCAAGCACTGACAAGGGCCAAAGTTGTTACACGTCGGCAATCGGGCATTTTCTTTCATTTTCTCTTTGCCGTATGAGAACCAGCGTATTCAACATATTGTGACCATTGCCGAGCGAATGCTGCAGCGCTTCCCGACGAGTCGGGTTCGGATCCTCTGCCAACGTCCACGCAGGGCGATGATCTTTTGGTCATCACACTCGCCAGCTGAAATCGGCGCTGCCTTTTCGTAGTAGTAAAAGCCCACTGGCCCGTGGGGGGATCGAACCCACGACCTTCGCGTTATTAGCACGACGCTCTAACCAACTGAGCTAACGGGCCTCGACGCGGACGGTTGCTCAGCCCTACGCTGGAAATACGTCGCATGAAGCCACACGCCACTTCTAGGGTCACCGTGTGTCTGCTTCGCCCGTCTATGTTCTGCTGGCGGTCACGAAACAGTAGCTGTACTGCGAGCAGGACGGGAAACGGCAGCACGCACTGCTGAAACTTGAGACGATTCGTGTGGAAAAAATTCCGTTCCGGTTCCGGCAATCGAGCCCGGGCCTCCGGGGTGATAGCCAGGCATCCTAGCCACTAGATCTCACCGGATTTGGGCGTCCGTTCGACGGATCGGATGGTCTCTCGCACCCTTCTCTCTTTGCGAACGTCATTGCGCATACTGGCTGGCAAGGCGCGCACCTCAAAAGTCTCAGAGCAATGCTTTTGGCTTCATGCTCTACTGGGAGAAGAGGAAAAGGAAAGCTGTCAGTATCAATAACAGGAAGTATAAATTTTCTCTCTGAAGCGTTGAAACGTTGTGGATAACAAACAAGAAATAAGTTCGAGCCGTAGCGACAGCACCACCGTGAGTCACAGAAAATTAAATGCCCCGGGTGAGGATCGAACTCACGACCTTAAAATTATGAGACTTACGCGCTGACTACTGCGCTACCGAGGCACGGGGCGGACCGTCGGTCCTGGGAACTGGGCAAGTAGCGTACCCATTGTTAGACGCAGAGATACACTACTTGGTGGATAACGTGTTCTGTTGCTACACGTGCATTGCCGGCCCAGTTGATTGTGGTGGTGCTGCAGCTTTTGCAACGATGGGCAGTACTCCCCGTCGTTCAAGTTCATTGCCTCGGAGGCACCTGGACACAGCAACTTGTGAGGCCAGGCCGACTCCAGTCCGCAGAACATGACGCGAGCGTCTGAGTGGGGAACCGCGCGTGCTGCGTTCTCGGTTCTTCTCAAGGGAATCCCGCTATACATTCTTGTGGATCGTGCATCTCAAGCGCGCAAGCCACACGGCACCGCGGGAAAAGCAAAACGATGCATCGGCCGGGAATCGAACCCGGGCCGCCCGCGTGGCAGGCGAGCATTCTACCACTTTTTTTTTTTTTTTTTTTTTTTTTTTTTTTTTTTTTTTTTTTTTGCCTCCCAACTCCCCTTATAGCCCTCCTTACTCTCACCAAAATATGCCTTCTTCGGCGAGCTTCATCGCTATATTTGCTGGACTGTCGAACTTCGTGGAACAGTGGTATAACTTAAAACAAAATCATCTTCTGCTCAGTTAGTGTGGTGTCTTCTTCCACAGAAAAATGGAGAACTAAGAAAAATTTTATCGCGGAATTCGTGGACGGTCTTCTTTCCTCCGCTGGTTCAACTCTTCTGCTCGTAGTTCAACTAAACTCATATTCCGCTTAAAAGAAAAATATATTGTCCCTCCTGACTAAGGTCAGTCACTCCGATGTAGCAGAGAGTTGTTACAAAACAGGTGTCAACGCAGGACAACAGCACAACATGACAGTTTATGTCGATGTGTGCATCACACGAAAGAAACAGAAATCACAGGAAAGTAATAAAATGAAATCGCGACAGTCCGGAAACAGAATTTAAGAGATTGGAAAAAAAACACTCCTGCAACTATGAATGTTCCACACAAACAGGCTGTATCTTCTAAAATACCCATGAAGTCTTGTGAACAAAATAAAATTCCTCAAAAGTAAAAGGACATTCCTCCCTTGGAGATAAAACCAGAACGACCCGTAGTGTGGGTGTGGCACAAGTCACCAACCATAACGCAAATAAAACAAAGAAAAGAAGGAAAAAGAAAGTAAAAATAGAACGCGTCAGCTCAGTAAATCTCAGTTCAAGGTGTTTGCCGCAGTTCCATTTCATAGCCGTAATCCAAGGCCGCCTTCAAAAAATTCGCAAACAGTTCGCGAAAGTGAACGCAATCCTTCAGTGTCATATACTGGGCCCACAAATAATCCAGGTAAATCACAGTATCAGTGACGGCCATATCGATAAGGGCATAAATCGTATGCCCTAAGATCCAGACAGTGGCGTTATTTTTCGTCCGCGGGAAAGCTTTGAAGTTAGGCACTATCACACGACGAACAGTCACAAGGTGAGGAGGCGTTCGATTAATGTGGGCGACCATTCGTTGACACAGCCGCCATACCGTCGACACCGATGCACACTCAAAACGATGTTCCCGTGTGTCCACAGCACCACATCTACCACAGTTGGCAGAGGGAAGGAGATGAATGTCGGCAAGCCGCTGGTTCGTCGCTAGGGTGTTGTTGACGATCTTAAACCAGAGCGCACTGACATCCGACGGCAACACCGGGTTGTTGATGTTTGCCCACACGTTCACCCATTCCACTGTAGGGTTCCGGAACACCAGTTTATGACGCGGAGGTTGTCCAGTCAGGGCAACGTAGAGTCCGCGGGCGGTCCTGTGTCTGTCGGTAGCCGTTGACAGATCGTAGCTCCTCGTTAAAAAGTACTCCCGTATGTAGGACATCTTATACGGGGTGGCCGCGAGAGAGACGGGCGCCGCTTCAGAGCGTGGGCGGACCACTGAACCACCGATGCTCAGACCAGTAGCAATCTTTCGCTGCTTCCCGAGCAGATGTCTCGAGATAACGTGGGACTGCCGTCAAGCGCCGTAGCATTCTGTCGAGAAAATGCTGCAGACGCTGAATCCTGCACTGTACTGCCTAAAAATGCCGCCAGAACGCCGTCCTCTGCGTCCTCTTGCGTCGCCGGCGCCGACTCTTGCCAAAGGGTGCGAAATGTGCATGGATACGCCGTGCGAATGCATCTGCATGTGCTCCCCTAGCCTACCTCGTAATGCGCCTAGGGCTACGATCACCTTCGGCCGCTGCCGACTGGCGGGAAGCCGACACAGCGCGGCGTGGGGGCGCCCGGTTGTGCGGTGGTGGTGTAAAGGTCAGCATAGTTGCCTTGCAAGCAGTTGATCCGGGTTCGATTCCCGGCCACCGCAGCAGGCTTTCAGCTTTGCGTATGAGTACTTTTGCCACGCGCCGTTAAATTAATGTTCTTTCTCCCTCTTACTCGCTGCAGACCAGCCTACAGTGTGTCTCGACTTGTCTCGACTTTGCTCAGCTGACGCGAGAGCTGACGCTCTCCAGTCGGCCTATATCAAAACGACAAGCACGAGAAACGACTGAGAGAGGCAGGGAGAGGCGAGGCGGTGGACACACAGCACGCCCCTTCATTTCACGGTGGCGTCTCCCTCACTGAATCGGTCTGCAGCTGCGAAAACAAAGGAGAAAGAAAAATAGGAAGCAAAATTGCCAACAGTACCCTGTGTTCCCATGCGGTCACCCGCCCAAGCACTGACAAGGGCCAAAGTTGTTACACGTCGGCAATCGGGCATTTTCTTTCATTTTCTCTTTGCCGTATGAGAACCAGCGTATTCAACATATTGTGACCATTGCCGAGCGAATGCTGCAGCGCTTCCCGACGAGTCGGGTTCGGATCCTCTGCCAACGTCCACGCAGGGCGATGATCTTTTGGTCATCACACTCGCCAGCTGAAATCGGCGCTGCCTTTTCGTAGTAGTAAAAGCCCACTGGCCCGTGGGGGGATCGAACCCACGACCTTCGCGTTATTAGCACGACGCTCTAACCAACTGAGCTAACGGGCCTCGACGCGGACGGTTGCTCAGCCCTACGCTGGAAACACGTCGCATGAAGCCACACGCCACTTCTAGGGTCACCGTGTGTCTGCTTCGCCCGTCTATGTTCTGCTGGCGGTCACGAAACAGTAGCTGTACTGCGAGCAGGACGGGAAACGGCAGCACGCACTGCTGAAACTTGAGACGATTCGTGTGGAAAAAATTCCGTTCCGGTTCCGGCAATCGAGCCCGGGCCTCCGGGGTGATAGCCAGGCATCCTAGCCACTAGATCTCACCGGATTTGGGCGTCCGTTCGACGGATCGGATGGTCTCTCGCACCCTTCTCTCTTTGCGAACGTCATTGCGCATACTGGCTGGCAAGGCGCGCACCTCAAAAGTCTCAGAGCAATGCTTTTGGCTTCATGCTCTACTGGGAGAAGAGGAAAAGGAAAGCTGTCAGTATCAATAACAGGAAGTATAAATTTTCTCTCTGAAGCGTTGAAACGTTGTGGATAACAAACAAGAAATAAGTTCGAGCCGTAGCGACAGCACCACCGTGAGTCACAGAAAATTAAATGCCCCGGGTGAGGATCGAACTCACGACCTTAAAATTATGAGACTTACGCGCTGACTACTGCGCTACCGAGGCACGGGGCGGACCGTCGGTCCTGGGAACTGGGCAAGTAGCGTACCCATTGTTAGACGCAGAGATACACTACTTGGTGGATAACGTGTTCTGTTGCTACACGTGCATTGCCGGCCCAGTTGATTGTGGTGGTGCTGCAGCTTTTGCAACGATGGGCAGTACTCCCCGTCGTTCAAGTTCATTGCCTCGGAGGCACCTGGACACAGCAACTTGTGAGGCCAGGCCGACTCCAGTCCGCAGAACATGACGCGAGCGTCTGAGTGGGGAACCGCGCGTGCTGCGTTCTCGGTTCTTCTCAAGGGAATCCCGCTATACATTCTTGTGGATCGTGCATCTCAAGCGCGCAAGCCACACGGCACCGCGGGAAAAGCAAAACGATGCATCGGCCGGGAATCGAACCCGGGCCGCCCGCGTGGCAGGCGAGCATTCTACCACTTTTTTTTTTTTTTTTTTTTTTTTTTTTTTTTTTTTTTTGCCTCCCAACTCCCCTTATAGCCCTCCTTACTCTCACCAAAATATGCCTTCTTCGGCGAGCTTCATCGCTATATTTGCTGGACTGTCGAACTTCGTGGAACAGTGGTATAACTTAAAACAAAATCATCTTCTGCTCAGTTAGTGTGGTGTCTTCTTCCACAGAAAAATGGAGAACTAAGAAAAATTTTATCGCGGAATTCGTGGACGGTCTTCTTTCCTCCGCTGGTTCAACTCTTCTGCTCGTAGTTCAACTAAACTCATATTCCGCTTAAAAGAAAAATATATTGTCCCTCCTGACTAAGGTCAGTCACTCCGATGTAGCAGAGAGTTGTTACAAAACAGGTGTCAACGCAGGACAACAGCACAACATGACAGTTTATGTCGATGTGTGCATCACACGAAAGAAACAGAAATCACAGGAAAGTAATAAAATGAAATCGCGACAGTCCGGAAACAGAATTTAAGAGATTGGAAAAAAAACACTCCTGCAACTATGAATGTTCCACACAAACAGGCTGTATCTTCTAAAATACCCATGAAGTCTTGTGAACAAAATAAAATTCCTCAAAAGTGAAAGGACATTCCTCCCTTGGAGATAAAACCAGAACGACCCGTAGTGTGGGTGTGGCACAAGTCACCAACCATAACGCAAATAAAACAAAGAAAAGAAGGAAAAAGAAAGTAAAAATAGAACGCGTCAGCTCAGTAAATCTCAGTTCAAGGTGTTTGCCGCAGTTCCATTTCATAGCCGTAATCCAAGGCCGCCTTCAAAAAATTCGCAAACAGTTCGCGAAAGTGAACGCAATCCTTCAGTGTCATATACTGGGCCCACAAATAATCCAGGTAAATCACAGTATCAGTGACGGCCATATCGATAAGGGCATAAATCGTATGCCCTAAGATCCAGACAGTGGCGTTATTTTTCGTCCGCGGGAAAGCTTTGAAGTTAGGCACTATCACACGACGAACAGTCACAAGGTGAGGAGGCGTTCGATTAATGTGGGCGACCATTCGTTGACACAGCCGCCATACCGTCGACACCGATGCACACTCAAAACGATGTTCCCGTGTGTCCACAGCACCACATCTACCACAGTTGGCAGAGGGAAGGAGATGAATGTCGGCAAGCCGCTGGTTCGTCGCTAGGGTGTTGTTGACGATCTTAAACCAGAGCGCACTGACATCCGACGGCAACACCGGGTTGTTGATGTTTGCCCACACGTTCACCCATTCCACTGTAGGGTTCCGGAACACCAGTTTATGACGCGGAGGTTGTCCAGTCAGGGCAACGTAGAGTCCGCGGGCGGTCCTGTGTCTGTCGGTAGCCGTTGACAGATCGTAGCTCCTCGTTAAAAAGTACTCCCGTATGTAGGACATCTTATACGGGGTGGCCGCGAGAGAGACGGGCGCCGCTTCAGAGCGTGGGCGGACCACTGAACCACCGATGCTCAGACCAGTAGCAATCTTTCGCTGCTTCCCGAGCAGATGTCTCGAGATAACGTGGGACTGCCGTCAAGCGCCGTAGCATTCTGTCGAGAAAATGCTGCAGACGCTGAATCCTGCACTGTACTGCCTAAAAATGCCGCCAGAACGCCGTCCTCTGCGTCCTCTTGCGTCGCCGGCGCCGACTCTTGCCAAAGGGTGCGAAATGTGCATGGATACGCCGTGCGAATGCATCTGCATGTGCTCCCCTAGCCTACCTCGTAATGCGCCTAGGGCTACGATCACCTTCGGCCGCTGCCGACTGGCGGGAAGCCGACACAGCGCGGCGTGGGGGCGCCCGGTTGTGCGGTGGTGGTGTAAAGGTCAGCATAGTTGCCTTGCAAGCAGTTGATCCGGGTTCGATTCCCGGCCACCGCAGCAGGCTTTCAGCTTTGCGTATGAGTACTTTTGCCACGCGCCGTTAAATTAATGTTCTTTCTCCCTCTTACTCGCTGCAGACCAGCCTACAGTGTGTCTCGACTTGTCTCGACTTTGCTCAGCTGACGCGAGAGCTGACGCTCTCCAGTCGGCCTATATCAAAACGACAAGCACGAGAAACGACTGAGAGAGGCAGGGAGAGGCGAGGCGGTGGACACACAGCACGCCCCTTCATTTCACGGTGGCGTCTCCCTCACTGAATCGGTCTGCAGCTGCGAAAACAAAGGAGAAAGAAAAATAGGAAGCAAAATTGCCAACAGTACCCTGTGTTCCCATGCGGTCACCCGCCCAAGCACTGACAAGGGCCAAAGTTGTTACACGTCGGCAATCGGGCATTTTCTTTCATTTTCTCTTTGCCGTATGAGAACCAGCGTATTCAACATATTGTGACCATTGCCGAGCGAATGCTGCAGCGCTTCCCGACGAGTCGGGTTCGGATCCTCTGCCAACGTCCACGCAGGGCGATGATCTTTTGGTCATCACACTCGCCAGCTGAAATCGGCGCTGCCTTTTCGTAGTAGTAAAAGCCCACTGGCCCGTGGGGGGATCGAACCCACGACCTTCGCGTTATTAGCACGACGCTCTAACCAACTGAGCTAACGGGCCTCGACGCGGACGGTTGCTCAGCCCTACGCTGGAAACACGTCGCATGAAGCCACACGCCACTTCTAGGGTCACCGTGTGTCTGCTTCGCCCGTCTATGTTCTGCTGGCGGTCACGAAACAGTAGCTGTACTGCGAGCAGGACGGGAAACGGCAGCACGCACTGCTGAAACTTGAGACGATTCGTGTGGAAAAAATTCCGTTCCGGTTCCGGCAATCGAGCCCGGGCCTCCGGGGTGATAGCCAGGCATCCTAGCCACTAGATCTCACCGGATTTGGGCGTCCGTTCGACGGATCGGATGGTCTCTCGCACCCTTCTCTCTTTGCGAACGTCATTGCGCATACTGGCTGGCAAGGCGCGCACCTCAAAAGTCTCAGAGCAATGCTTTTGGCTTCATGCTCTACTGGGAGAAGAGGAAAAGGAAAGCTGTCAGTATCAATAACAGGAAGTATAAATTTTCTCTCTGAAGCGTTGAAACGTTGTGGATAACAAACAAGAAATAAGTTCGAGCCGTAGCGACAGCACCACCGTGAGTCACAGAAAATTAAATGCCCCGGGTGAGGATCGAACTCACGACCTTAAAATTATGAGACTTACGCGCTGACTACTGCGCTACCGAGGCACGGGGCGGACCGTCGGTCCTGGGAACTGGGCAAGTAGCGTACCCATTGTTAGACGCAGAGATACACTACTTGGTGGATAACGTGTTCTGTTGCTACACGTGCATTGCCGGCCCAGTTGATTGTGGTGGTGCTGCAGCTTTTGCAACGATGGGCAGTACTCCCCGTCGTTCAAGTTCATTGCCTCGGAGGCACCTGGACACAGCAACTTGTGAGGCCAGGCCGACTCCAGTCCGCAGAACATGACGCGAGCGTCTGAGTGGGGAACCGCGCGTGCTGCGTTCTCGGTTCTTCTCAAGGGAATCCCGCTATACATTCTTGTGGATCGTGCATCTCAAGCGCGCAAGCCACACGGCACCGCGGGAAAAGCAAAACGATGCATCGGCCGGGAATCGAACCCGGGCCGCCCGCGTGGCAGGCGAGCATTCTACCACTTTTTTTTTTTTTTTTTTTTTTTTTTTTTTTTTTTTTTTTGCCTCCCAACTCCCCTTATAGCCCTCCTTACTCTCACCAAAATATGCCTTCTTCGGCGAGCTTCATCGCTATATTTGCTGGACTGTCGAACTTCGTGGAACAGTGGTATAACTTAAAACAAAATCATCTTCTGCTCAGTTAGTGTGGTGTCTTCTTCCACAGAAAAATGGAGAACTAAGAAAAATTTTATCGCGGAATTCGTGGACGGTCTTCTTTCCTCCGCTGGTTCAACTCTTCTGCTCGTAGTTCAACTAAACTCATATTCCGCTTAAAAGAAAAATATATTGTCCCTCCTGACTAAGGTCAGTCACTCCGATGTAGCAGAGAGTTGTTACAAAACAGGTGTCAACGCAGGACAACAGCACAACATGACAGTTTATGTCGATGTGTGCATCACACGAAAGAAACAGAAATCACAGGAAAGTAATAAAATGAAATCGCGACAGTCCGGAAACAGAATTTAAGAGATTGGAAAAAAAACACTCCTGCAACTATGAATGTTCCACACAAACAGGCTGTATCTTCTAAAATACCCATGAAGTCTTGTGAACAAAATAAAATTCCTCAAAAGTAAAAGGACATTCCTCCCTTGGAGATAAAACCAGAACGACCCGTAGTGTGGGTGTGGCACAAGTCACCAACCATAACGCAAATAAAACAAAGAAAAGAAGGAAAAAGAAAGTAAAAATAGAACGCGTCAGCTCAGTAAATCTCAGTTCAAGGTGTTTGCCGCAGTTCCATTTCATAGCCGTAATCCAAGGCCGCCTTCAAAAAATTCGCAAACAGTTCGCGAAAGTGAACGCAATCCTTCAGTGTCATATACTGGGCCCACAAATAATCCAGGTAAATCACAGTATCAGTGACGGCCATATCGATAAGGGCATAAATCGTATGCCCTAAGATCCAGACAGTGGCGTTATTTTTCGTCCGCGGGAAAGCTTTGAAGTTAGGCACTATCACACGACGAACAGTCACAAGGTGAGGAGGCGTTCGATTAATGTGGGCGACCATTCGTTGACACAGCCGCCATACCGTCGACACCGATGCACACTCAAAACGATGTTCCCGTGTGTCCACAGCACCACATCTACCACAGTTGGCAGAGGGAAGGAGATGAATGTCGGCAAGCCGCTGGTTCGTCGCTAGGGTGTTGTTGACGATCTTAAACCAGAGCGCACTGACATCCGACGGCAACACCGGGTTGTTGATGTTTGCCCACACGTTCACCCATTCCACTGTAGGGTTCCGGAACACCAGTTTATGACGCGGAGGTTGTCCAGTCAGGGCAACGTAGAGTCCGCGGGCGGTCCTGTGTCTGTCGGTAGCCGTTGACAGATCGTAGCTCCTCGTTAAAAAGTACTCCCGTATGTAGGACATCTTATACGGGGTGGCCGCGAGAGAGACGGGCGCCGCTTCAGAGCGTGGGCGGACCACTGAACCACCGATGCTCAGACCAGTAGCAATCTTTCGCTGCTTCCCGAGCAGATGTCTCGAGATAACGTGGGACTGCCGTCAAGCGCCGTAGCATTCTGTCGAGAAAATGCTGCAGACGCTGAATCCTGCACTGTACTGCCTAAAAATGCCGCCAGAACGCCGTCCTCTGCGTCCTCTTGCGTCGCCGGCGCCGACTCTTGCCAAAGGGTGCGAAATGTGCATGGATACGCCGTGCGAATGCATCTGCATGTGCTCCCCTAGCCTACCTCGTAATGCGCCTAGGGCTACGATCACCTTCGGCCGCTGCCGACTGGCGGGAAGCCGACACAGCGCGGCGTGGGGGCGCCCGGTTGTGCGGTGGTGGTGTAAAGGTCAGCATAGTTGCCTTGCAAGCAGTTGATCCGGGTTCGATTCCCGGCCACCGCAGCAGGCTTTCAGCTTTGCGTATGAGTACTTTTGCCACGCGCCGTTAAATTAATGTTCTTTCTCCCTCTTACTCGCTGCAGACCAGCCTACAGTGTGTCTCGACTTGTCTCGACTTTGCTCAGCTGACGCGAGAGCTGACGCTCTCCAGTCGGCCTATATCAAAACGACAAGCACGAGAAACGACTGAGAGAGGCAGGGAGAGGCGAGGCGGTGGACACACAGCACGCCCCTTCATTTCACGGTGGCGTCTCCCTCACTGAATCGGTCTGCAGCTGCGAAAACAAAGGAGAAAGAAAAATAGGAAGCAAAATTGCCAACAGTACCCTGTGTTCCCATGCGGTCACCCGCCCAAGCACTGACAAGGGCCAAAGTTGTTACACGTCGGCAATCGGGCATTTTCTTTCATTTTCTCTTTGCCGTATGAGAACCAGCGTATTCAACATATTGTGACCATTGCCGAGCGAATGCTGCAGCGCTTCCCGACGAGTCGGGTTCGGATCCTCTGCCAACGTCCACGCACGGCGATGATCTTTTGGTCATCACACTCGCCAGCTGAAATCGGCGCTGCCTTTTCGTAGTAGTAAAAGTCTACTGGCCCGTGGGGGGATCGAACCCACGACCTTCGCGTTATTAGCACGACGCTCTAACCAACTGAGCTAACGGGCCTCGACGCGGACGGTTGCTCAGCCCTACGCTGGAAACACGTCGCATGAAGCCACACGCCACTTCTAGGGTCACCGTGTGTCTGCTTCGCCCGTCTATGTTCTGCTGGCGGTCACGAAACAGTAGCTGTACTGCGAGCAGGACGGGAAACGGCAGCACGCACTGCTGAAACTTGAGACGATTCGTGTGGAAAAAATTCCGTTCCGGTTCCGGCAATCGAGCCCGGGCCTCCGGGGTGATAGCCAGGCATCCTAGCCACTAGATCTCACCGGATTTGGGCGTCCGTTCGACGGATCGGATGGTCTCTCGCACCCTTCTCTCTTTGCGAACGTCATTGCGCATACTGGCTGGCAAGGCGCGCACCTCAAAAGTCTCAGAGCAATGCTTTTGGCTTCATGCTCTACTGGGAGAAGAGGAAAAGGAAAGCTGTCAGTATCAATAACAGGAAGTATAAATTTTCTCTCTGAAGCGTTGAAACGTTGTGGATAACAAACAAGAAATAAGTTCGAGCCGTAGCGACAGCACCACCGTGAGTCACAGAAAATTAAATGCCCCGGGTGAGGATCGAACTCACGACCTTAAAATTATGAGACTTACGCGCTGACTACTGCGCTACCGAGGCACGGGGCGGACCGTCGGTCCTGGGAACTGGGCAAGTAGCGTACCCATTGTTAGACGCAGAGATACACTACTTGGTGGATAACGTGTTCTGTTGCTACACGTGCATTGCCGGCCCAGTTGATTGTGGTGGTGCTGCAGCTTTTGCAACGATGGGCAGTACTCCCCGTCGTTCAAGTTCATTGCCTCGGAGGCACCTGGACACAGCAACTTGTGAGGCCAGGCCGACGCCAGTCCGCAGAACATGACGCGAGCGTCTGAGTGGGGAACCGCGCGTGCTGCGTTCTCGGTTCTTCTCAAGGGAATCCCGCTATACATTCTTGTGGATCGTGCATCTCAAGCGCGCAAGCCACACGGCACCGCGGGAAAAGCAAAACGATGCATCGGCCGGGAATCGAACCCGGGCCGCCCGCGTGGCAGGCGAGCATTCTACCACTTTTTTTTTTTGGCCTCCCAACTCCCCTTATAGCCCTCCTTACTCTCACCAAAATATGCCTTCTTCGGCGAGCTTCATCGCTATATTTGCTGGACTGTCGAACTTCGTGGAACAGTGGTATAACTTAAAACAAAATCATCTTCTGCTCAGTTAGTGTGGTGTCTTCTTCCACAGAAAAATGGAGAACTAAGAAAAATTTTATCGCGGAATTCGTGGACGGTCTTCTTTCCTCCGCTGGTTCAACTCTTCTGCTCGTAGTTCAACTAAACTCATATTCCGCTTAAAAGAAAAATATATTGTCCCTCCTGACTAACGTCAGTCACTCCGATGTAGCAGAGAGTTGTTACAAAACAGGTGTCAACGCAGGACAACAGCACAACATGACAGTTTATGTCGATGTGTGCATCACACGAAAGAAACAGAAATCACAGGAAAGTAATAAAATGAAATCGCGACAGTCCGGAAACAGAATTTAAGAGATTGGAAAAAAAACACTCCTGCAACTATGAATGTTCCACACAAACAGGCTGTATCTTCTAAAATACCCATGAAGTCTTGTGAACAAAATAAAATTCCTCAAAAGTAAAAGGACATTCCTCCCTTGGAGATAAAACCAGAACGACCCGTAGTGTGGGTGTGGCACAAGTCACCAACCATAACGCAAATAAAACAAAGAAAAGAAGGAAAAAGAAAGTAAAAATAGAACGCGTCAGCTCAGTAAATCTCAGTTCAAGGTGTTTGCCGCAGTTCCATTTCATAGCCGTAATCCAAGGCCGCCTTCAAAAAATTCGCAAACAGTTCGCGAAAGTGAACGCAATCCTTCAGTGTCATATACTGGGCCCACAAATAATCCAGGTAAATCACAGTATCAGTGACGGCCATATCGATAAGGGCATAAATCGTATGCCCTAAGATCCAGACAGTGGTGTTATTTTTCGTCCGCGGGAAAGCTTTGAAGTTAGGCACTATCACACGACGAACAGTCACAAGGTGAGGAGGCGTTCGATTAATGTGGGCGACCATTCGTTGACACAGCCGCCATACCGTCGACACCGATGCACACTCAAAACGATGTTCCCGTGTGTCCACAGCACCACATCTACCACAGTTGGCAGAGGGAAGGAGATGAATGTCGGCAAGCCGCTGGTTCGTCGCTAGGGTGTTGTTGACGATCTTAAACCAGAGCGCACTCACATCCGACGGCAACACCGGGTTGTTGATGTTTGCCCACACGTTCACCCATTCCACTGTGGGGTTCCGGAACACCAGTTTATGACGCGGAGGTTGTCCAGTCAGGGCAACGTAGAGTCCGCGGGCGGTCCTGTGTCTGTCGGTAGCCGTTGACAGAGCGTAGCTCCTCGTTAAAAAGTACTCCCGTATGTAGGACATCTTATACGGGATGGCCGCGAGAGAGACGGGCGCCGCTTCAGAGTGTGGGCGGTAGAGCTCCAGGAGGGCCGCGGTAGTTCCTGCCGGGTTGTCGAACTGCAGGGTGGCTGTCCGGTGGACGAGCAGCGCGCCGCATTTGCGTGGAACGTCGGTGAAACCGAGGCCGCCCAGCTGCCTGTCGATGACACAGGTCGAAGCCTTGACTTTAAAAATTTCATGCCGCCACAGGAGCCAGTAGACTGCCTGCGAAATCGCCCTCCCGATCGGCTTCGGAACACTAAGCAGTTGGGCGATGTACCACGCGTTCGATAAGATGAATGTGTTAATGACAGCCACACGTTGATGTAAGTTGAGTCGGCGACCTGAGTGGCTGCGACATAGGGCCTTCACAGTGCCAAGAATTCGCCTCCAGTTTAAAACTTGCATTTTTTGTGGGCACGCTACAATGTCGAGTCCTAAAATTTTGTGGGTGCGCACAACACGGAACCAGTCCCGTTCAGCAGACAGTCCCCGCCGACCCAGTGGTACCAATACAGTTTTCCGCGTATTCAGAACGGCGCCAGAGGCACGTTCGTACAGTATCAGAACATCGCGAACTCTGTGCAAGTCATGTGCCCGCCCCATGAAAAGTCCCACGTCGTCAGCATAGGCAGCACATTTGAGAGAGACGTGACAGACCTGGACACCTTCAATGATTCGACCGACTGCGCGCAAAAACGGGTCGAGCGCAATGACAAATAGGAGCATTGATAAAGGACAGCCCTGTCTGACGGATCTTGTAATAGGAATGGGCGGCGACTGCCAACCGTTGATGACAATTACTGAAGTCGCCGATGTTAAAAGATTCCGTATAGCATCGAGAAAGTGGCCGCCGAACCCCAGTTTTGTCATGACGGACAGAAGATAATCGTGCCCGATACGGTCGAATGCATTGGCAAAATTGATGGAGAGAATGCCAGCTGACAGGTCATTAATGGCTGCGTACGCGACCACGTCTCGGTATGAAGCCGCAGCGTGAAAAATGCTACGGCGTTGCACACCACACGACTGAAAGGGACTGATTATCTTATCCATGACCACATTGAGTTTCGTTGCGAGGCATCGTGCCGCCAGTTTATAGTCTGCATTTAAAAGTGTGATAGGGCGTAATGCCTCAACACGGCATGCTGTCGGTGTCTTCGGAATTAATATAATACGCCCTGCAACGAACTTCGAAGGGACAGCAGCACCACGAACAATTTCATTTATCATGATCGTCAATGTCTCACCGAAAATATCCCAATAAGCCAGGTAAAATTCGATGGGAAGGCCATCTGGACCTGGAGACTTCCCTCGACGACACGAACGCAACACGTCTTTCACATCGTCCCGTGACAACATCTCATCCAGTGACTGACGGTCAGATTCGGAGATGACAGTATCCAATTCATCTAACAGAAAGGAACGTGCGACATCATCGGCAGCTATCCGTCCGAACAATCTCTTAAAGTGGTCGGTGACGTGGGGAACGATCTCATGCTTCGCCGTGAGACGAGCACCAGTGTCCGTGATGAGGGTGGTAATGTCTTTCCTCCGCGCCAACCGTTTCTCGCGTGCCAAGTGGTAAAGCGTTGGCACTTCGTCAATGGTCTCACACTGCGGTCGGCTCCTGATCAGAACACCTTGTGCCTTGTGGAGGTGATGCTGGAGTATCTTGCTTTTAATTCTATTCAAACGTGCGCGTAAGTTTTGATCTGGCGCCACGGGTGTATCAAGCGCATCTTGGAGGCACTGTTGATAAAAGGCAATGGTGCGCCTCTCCCAAAATGACGCCTCCCTTGCATACCGCATCGCAACACTGCGCAACTGCGGTTTGGCTAAGTCGACCCACCATTGTAAGACTGAGGCATAACTTCCCCGTTTTTCAGAACAGAACTGCCACACGTTCTGAATCTCGCAACGTAAACCGGCGTCAGAGAGATGACGGGTATTGAGTTTCCAAACCCGGGAAGGTGGCGCCTGCCTATTCGCCAGTAATTGCACGTCACACACAACACCGCAGTGATCGCTAAAAGCGACGGGATGTACCGCAACCCTCTGAAGATAGGTTTGAAGTGGCCGCGACACATAAATGCGATCAATTCTGCTGGCACCGTTCGCATAAAAATGTGTGTATTGCGTCGTGGCAGGATGAAAATGACGCCAAACATCGATCAAGTCATTTGTCACAATTAGTTGGGAAAATTCCGGGCACATGGTAGCCGTGGGAAATTGATCGGCTGCGGCAGTAACACAGTTAAAATCGCCGCCAACTACTACATTGCGGGTCGACGCAAAGAACGGAACCACATCTTGATTAAAGAAAACAGAACGTGCACGTTTATGATCAGTGCCACTCGGCGCGTATATATTAATAAATGTGACATCCTGGATCGTACACGTAAGTAAGCGGCCATTCGGTAAAAATTGAACGTTAGTTGGTTGCAATACAGTTTTATAAAGAACAGCGGTGCCACAAGTACCTTCAACGTTAATGTTATAGATGACATCATAACCAGGGACGTTATTGAAGCGCTGAACAGTAACTTCTTGGAGCAATGCAACGTCATAGCCTCCCAAAGTTATAAAGTCTATAAAACTTGCTATTTTATGCGCAGCTATGATGCGATTTACATTGAGTGATAAAACTGAGAAGATCTTTAGATGTTGACGAGCGGCGGCCATTTAAAACACAGACACTCAAGTATTAGCAAGAAAAATGAGAAACGGAAGACGCAGACGCAGCGTCTCAAGCACACCAATAAAATTGTCAAGAAGCACTGCAACCCATTACGTAACTCGTGGACAATACCGTGCAGAAAATTACTGTCAGCGTGCAGGAACAGCGTAACATAACGTCGCAGGTAAACGGGGCACGAATTACAGCAGGTCCGCCGAAAGCCGCTAATGGGATCCAGGGTCGTCCTCCTCCTGCTTCCACCAGGGCGTCTCCGTTGGTCGGTCGGTCGGTTGGGCGCGACCACCAGCGGTGTCTGTGTACGTGGCCTCGTCCGCCTGTGTTGTTGCTGTACCGGCGGCCGACGTCGCCGAATGCCTGCGCGTGCGCTGCGGCAGCTGCTCGCTACTTTGCTCGCTTTTGCGCTTCGCAGCATGCGCACCCTGTTCGCGTGCCGTATTTAAGAACACCTTGAGATGTGCAGTTTGTTCCCTTATACGCTCCTGGCGCGCAGAGCTGTCAGAGGCAGGGGGGCACGATGTCTGAACTTCACTCTCACTGCCACTCTCTGAGACAGGGGTGCACGGCAAATCATCTGACTGCTGACTCCTAGTACCTTTATTTTTATTTTTCTTTGTACGCCCTTTCCTCGGTGCCAGGGGAACCTCTTCAGGCGGCGGAGGCGGTGGTAAGGAGGTGTCCATCTCTTCCGAAATAGCAACTGGTGCATGATCCGAAACATCTGGGACCTCCTTAGCAACTGAATCCGATTCTACCACAGCCGAGGACAAAATGGGAGCGTCCTCCATTCGATCCTGTGGCGCGTCTACAGTAACATTCACCTCACTTGGTACATCCTCAGCACGAATAGGGTCGGCAGGGCGGGGTTGTGATACAGTGCCCGCTACTATTTCACTCAGTAGTGGCACGAAGTGGCCACCAGTAGCCGCAGCATCACTACGTGGGAGCTGCACGGGTCGTCTACGGGGACAATCAACACGTAAATGCTCAGTGGAATGACAAATTGAGCATGTGGGTGGCTGGCCGATATAAGTCACTTGAGCCCTACAGCCCGCAATCATTACGTAGGATGGAATGTGTTTCTTCAAGTCAATGCGGACACTACGTACTCCACTATTAACCTGGTACCGGTACGCACTAGACCACTTTTCGTTTACTACCGACAAGACAACGCCGTACTGAGTGAGAGCACGTGCAATCAAATCATTGCCGCATTCAGGGGGCACATTAAATACTCGAACCGTTCTAACACCATAACCCGAGGGCACAATCTGCACATCACTGACTGTGCCATCGACATGCCTAAATTTACGCACTCCGCCAAATTTTTCAACAAATTTTTCACAGATGTCGCCGGAAAAGAACTTCAAAAATAGCGAATATTGCGCGAAATCCAACTGAAAAGTGTCCACTAGATCTTCCGGGATTTTCAAATCTTCGAATATAAATTCGTGGATTTCAAAAGCGGTGGGCCGCAAAGCATTTCTATCGAACACAAACTGCGCAGTGTTTGCCCTAGTAACTGTCGACATGGTACTCACGTTGAAGAAACTTGAACACGTGGACCTCGAAACACTCGCTGAGCGCCGCCCCGCGATGTAAACAAAGCCGCAACCGCTCCGCTGCTCCGCGCGATGTGCGCGGATACGCTGTCCGAATGCGTCTGGATGTGCTCCCCTAGCCTGCCTCGAAATGCGCCTGCCAGGTACTATCACCTTCGGCCGCTGCCGACTGGCGGGAAGCCGACACAGCGCGGACGCGCGGCGTTCGCTTGTGCGGTGGTGGTGTAATGGTCAGCATAGTTGCCTTCCAAGCAGTTGATCCGGGTTCGATTCCCGGCCACCGCAGCAGGCTTTTAATTTCGCGTATGAGTACTTTTGCCACGCGCTCTTAAATTATTGTTTTTTCGCCCTCTTACTCGCTGCATACCAGCCCTTAGTGTGTCTCGACTTGTCTCGTGTCTCGACTTGTCTCGACTTTGCTCAGCTGACGCTCTCAAGTCGGCCTTTATCAAAACGACAAGCACGAGAAACGACTGAGAGAGGTAAGGAGAGGCGAGGCGATGGACACACAGCACGCCCCCTTCATTTCACGGTGGCGTCTCCCTGACCGAATCGGGCTGTAGCTCCGAAAACAAAGGAGAAACAAAAATAGGAAGTAAAAGTGCAAATAGTGCCCTGTGTTCCCATGCGCTCACCCGCCCAAGTACTGACAAGGGCCAAAGTTGTTACGCATCGGCAATCGGACATTTTCTTTCATTTTCTCTTTATCGGTTGAGAACCAGTGTATTCAAGATATTATGGCCATTGCCGAGTGAATGCTGTAGCGCTTCCCGACGAGTCGGGTTCGGATCCTCTGTCAACTTCCACGCAGGGTGATGATCTTTTGGTCATCACACTCGCCAGCTGAAATCGGCGCTGCCTTTTCGTAGTAGTAAAAGAGTAGTGGCCCGTGGAGGGATCGAACCCACGACCTTCACGTTATTAGCACGACGCTCTAACCAACTGAGCTAACGGGCCTCGGCAGATGCAGTTGCTCAGCCCTACGCTGGAAACAGGTGGCATGAAGCCACACACCATTTGTATGGTCGTCGTGTGTCTGCTTCCCTAGTCTATATTCTGCTGACGGTCACGAAACAGTAGCTATATTGCGAGCAGGACGGCAAACGGCTGCTCGGACAGCTCAAACTTGCCACGATTCGTGTGGAAAAAATTCCGTTCCGGTACCGGGAATCGAACCCGGGCCTCCTGGGTGAAAGCCAGGTATCCTAGCCACTAGACCACACCGGATGTGGCCGTTTCGTTCGATCGTTCGTACGGTCGCTTGTCGCATTTCGTGTCGAGTGCCGCGTCGGCGCCCCTCTCTCTTTGCGAGCATCTTTGCACATACTGACTGGCAAGGCGCGCACCTCAAACGTCGCAGAGCAATGCTTTTGGCTTCATGCTCTGCTGGGAGAAGAGGAAAAGGGAAGCTGTAAGTAGCAATAACAGGAAGTAAACATTTTCCCGCTGAAGCGTTGAAACGTTGTGGATAACAAACAAGAAATACGTTGGCGCCCTAGCAACAGCACCACCATCAGTCACAGAAAATTAAATGCCCCGGGTGAGGATCGAACTCACGACCTTAAGATTATGAGACTTACGCGCTGCCTACTGCGCTACCGAGGCACGGGTGCACCGCTTGTCCTGGAAACTGGGTAAATACCGTACCCAATATTAGACGTAGAGACACTGTACTTCCTGGATGACGTGTTCTGTTGCTACACGTGCACTGCCGGCCCAGTTGATTGCGGTGCTGCTGCAGCTGTTGCAACGATAGGCAGCACTCCTTGTCGTTAAAGTTCAGAGCCTCGGAGGCACCCGGACCCAGCAACTTGTGAGGCCAGGCCGACGCTAGTCTGTAGAACATGATGCGAGTGTCCTAGTGGGGACCCGCGAGTGCTGCGTTCTCGGTCCTTCTCAAGGGAAATCCAGCTACACATTCTTGTGGATCGTGCATCTCAAGCGCTCAAGCCACGCGGCAGCATCATCGCGAGAAAAGCAAAATGATGCATCGGCCGGGAATCGAACCCGGGCCGCCCGCGTGGCAGGCGAGCATTCTACCACTTTTTTTTTTTTTTTTTTTTATTTTTATTTTTTTTTATTTTTTTTTTTTTTATTATTTCTTAATGATAGGGCCTCCCAACTCCCCTTATAGCCCTCCTTACTCTCACCAAAATATGCCTTCTTCGGCGAACTTCATCGCTATATTTGCTTTACTGTCGAACTTCGTGGAACAGTGGTATAACTTAAAACAAAATCATCTTCTGCTCAGATGGTGTGGTGTCTTCTTCCACAGAAAAAATGGAGAACTAAGAAAAATTTTATCGCGGAATTCGTGGACGGTCTTCTTTCCTCCGCTGGTTCAACTCTTCTGCTCGTAGTTCAACTAAACTCATATTCCACTTAAAAGAAAAATATATTGTCCCTCCTGACTAACGTCAGTCACTCCGATGTAGCAGAGAGTTGTTACAAAACAGGTGGCAACGCAGCACAACAGCACAACATGAGAGTTTATGTCGATGTGTGCATCACACGAAAGAAACAGAAATCACAGGAAAGTAATAAAATGAAATCGCGACAGTCCGGGAACAGGATTTAAGAGATTGTAAAGAAACATTCCTGCAACTATGAATGTTCCACACAAACAGGCTGTTTCTTCTAAAATACCCATGAAGTCTTGTGAACAAAATAAAATTCCTCAAAAGTAAAAGGACACTCCTCTCTTGGAGATAAAACCAGAACGACCCGTAGTGTGGGTGTGGCACAAGTCACCAACCATAACGCAAATAAAACAAATAAAAGAAGGAAAAAGAAATTAAAAATAGAACGCGTCAGCTCAGTAAATCTCAGTTCAAGGTGTTTGCCGCAGTTCCATTTCATAGCCATAATCCAAGGTCGCCTTCAAAAAATTCGCAAACAATTCGCGAAATTGAACGCAATCCTTCAGTGTCATATACTGGGCCCACAAATAATCTAGGTAAATCACAGTATCAGTGACGGCCATATCGATAAGGGCATAAATCGTATGCCCTAAGATCCAGACAGTGGCGTTATTTTTCGTCCGCGGGAAAGCTTTGAAGTTAGGCACTATCACACGACGAACAGTCACAAGGTGAGGAGGCGTTCTATTAATGTGGGCGACCATTCGTTGACACAACCGCCATACCGTCGACACCGATGCACACTCAAAACGATGTTCCCGTGTGTCCACAGCACCACATCTACCACAGTTGGCAGAGGGAAGGAGATGAATGTCGGCAAGCCGCTGGTTCGTCGCTAGGGTGTTGTTGACGATCTTAAACCAGAGCGCACTCACATCCGACGGCAACACCGGGTTGTTGATGTTTGCCCACACGTTCACCCATTCCACTGTGGGGTTCCGGAACACCAGTTTATGACGCGGAGGTTGTCCAGTCAGGGCAACGTAGAGTCCGCGGGCGGTCCTGTGTCTGTCGGTAGCCGTTGAAAGAGCGTAGCTCCTCGTTAAAAAGTACTCCCGTATGTAGGACATCTTATACGGGATGGCCGCGAGAGAGACGGGCGCCGCTTCAGAGCGTGGGCGGTAGAGCTCCAGGAGTGCCGCGGTGCTTCCTGCCGGGTTGTCGGACTGCAGGGTGGCTGTCCGGTGGACGAGCAGAGCGCCGCATTTGCGTGGAACGTCGGTGAAACCGAGGCCGCCCAGCTGCCTGTCGATGACACAGGTCGAAGCCTTGACTTTAAAAATTTCATGCCGCCACAGGAGCCAGTAGACTGCCTGCGAAATCGCCCTCCCGATCGGCTTCGGAACACTAAGCAGTTGGGCGATGTACCACGCATTCGATAAGATGAATGTGTTAATGACAGCCACACGTTGATGTAAGTTGAGGCGGCGACCTGAGTGGCTGCGACATAGGGCCTTCACAGTGCCAAGAACGCGTCTCCAGTTTAAAACTTGCATTTTTTGTGGGCACGCTACAATGTCGAGTCCTAAAATTTTGTGGGTGCGCACAACACGGAACCAGTCCCGTTCAGCAGACAGTCCCCGACGACCCAGTGGTACCAATACAGTTTTCCGCACATTCAGAACGGCGCCAGAGGCACGTTCGTACAATATCAGAACATCACGAACTCTGTCCAAGTCATGTGCCCGCCCCATGAAAAGTCCCACGTCGTCAGCATAGGCAGCACATTTGAGAGAGACGTGACAGAGCTGGACACCTTCAATGATTCGACCGACTGCGCGCAAAAACGGGTCGAGCGCAATGACAAATAGGAGCATTGATAAAGGACAGCCCTGTCTGACGGATCTTGTAATAGGAATGGGCGGCGACTGCCAACCATTGATGACAATGACGGACGTCGCCGACGTTAAAAGATTCCGTATAGCATCGAGAAAGTGGCCGCCGAACCCCAGTTTTGTCATGACGGACAGAAGATAATCGTGCCCGATACGGTCGAATGCATTGGCAAAGTCGATTGAGAGAATGCCAGCGGACAGGTCATTAATGGCTGCGTACGCGACCACGTCTCGGTACGAAGCCGCAGCGTGAAAAATACTACGGCGTTGCACACCACACGACTGAAAGGGACTGATTATCTTGTCCATGAGCACACTGAGTTTCGTTGCGAGGCATCGTGCCGCCAGTTTATAGTCTGCATTTAAAAGTGTGATAGGGCGTAATGCCTCAACACGGCATGCTGTCGGTGTCTTCGGAATTAATATAATACGCCCTGCAACGAACTTCGAAGGGACAGCAGCACCACGAACAATTTCATTTATCATGATCGTCAATGTCTCACCGAAAATATCCCAATAAGCCAGGTAAAATTCGATGGGAAGGCCATCTGGACCTGGAGACTTCCCTCGACGACACGAACGCAACACGTCTTTCACATCGTCCCGTGACAACATCTCATCCAGTGACTGACGGTCAGATTCGGAGATGACAGTATCCAATTCATCTAACAGAAATGAACGTGCGACATCATCGGCAGCTGTCCGTCCGAACAACCTCTTAAAGTGGTCGGTGACGTGGGGAACGATCTCATGCTTCGCCGTGAGACGAGCACCAGTGTCCGTGATGAGGGTGGTAATGTCTTTCCTCCGCGCCAACCGTTTCTCGCGTGCCAAGTGGTAAAGCGTTGGCACTTCGTCAATGGTCTCACACTGCGGTCGGCTCCTGATCAGAACACCTTGTGCCTTGTGGAGGTGATGCTGGAGTATCTTGCTTTTAATTCTATTCAAACGTGCGCGTAAGTTTTGATCTGGCGCCACGGGCGCATCAAGCGCATCCTGGAGGCACTGCTGATAAAAGGCAATGGTGCGCCTCTCCCAAAATGACGCCTCCCTTGCATACCGCATCGCAACACTGCGCAACTGCGGTTTGGCTAGGTCGACCCACCATTGTAAGACCGAGGCATAGCTTCCCCGTTTTTCAGAACAAAACTGCCACACGTTCTGAATCTCGCAACGTAAACCGGCGTCAGAGAGATGACGGGTATTGAGTTTCCAAACACGGGAAGGGGGCGCCTGCCTATGTGCCAGTAATTGCACGTCACACACAACCCCGCAGTGATCGCTAAAAGCGACGGGATGTACCGCAACCCTATGAAGATAGGTTTGAAGCGGCCGCGACACATAAATGCGATCAATTCTGCTGGCACCGTTCGCATAAAAATGTGTGTATTGCGTCGTGGTAGGATGAAAATGACGCTAAACATCGATCAAGTCATTTGTCACAATTAGTTGGGAAAGTTCCGGGCACATGGTAGCCGTGGGAAATTGATCGGCTGCGGCAGTAACACAGTTAAAATCGCCGCCAACTACGACATTGCGGGTCGACGCAAAAAACGGAACCACATCTTGATTAAAAAAAACAGAACGTGCACGTTTATGATCAGTGCCACTCGGCGCGTATATATTAATAAATGTGACATCCTGGATCGTACACGTAAGTAAGCGGCCATTCGGTAAAAATTGAACGTTAGTTGGTTGCAATACAGTTTTATAAAGAACAGCGGTGCCACAAGTACCTTCAACGTTAATGTTATAGATGACATCATAACCAGGGACGTTATTGAAGCGCTTAACAGTAACTTCTTGGAGCAATGCCACGTCATAGCCTCCCAAAGTTAAAAAGTCTATAAAACTTGCTATTTTATGCGCAGCTATGATGCGATTTACATTGAGTGATAAAACTGAGAAGATCTTTAGATGTTGACGAGCGGCGGCCATTTAAAACACAGACACTCAAGCATTAGCAAGAAAAATGAGAAACGGAAGACGCAGATGCAGCGTCTTAAGCACACCAATAAAACTGTCAAGAAGCACTGCAACCCATTACGTAACTCGTGGACAATTCTGTGCAGAAAATTACTGTCAGCGTGCAGGAACAGCGTAACATAACGTCGCAGGTAAACGGGGCACGAATTACAACAGGTCCGCCGAAAGCCGCTAATGGGATCCAGGGTCGTCCTCCTCCTGCTTCCACCAGGGCGTCTCCGTTGGTCGGTCGGTCGGTTGGGCGCGACCACCAGCGGTGTCTGTGTACGTGGCCTCGTCCGCCTGTGTTGTTGCTGTACCGGCGGCCGACGTCGCCGAATGCCTGCGCGTGCGCTGCGGCAGCTGCTCGCTACTTTGCTCGCTTTTGCGCTTCGCAGCATGCGCACCCTGTTCGCGTGCCGTATTTAAGAACACCTTGAGATGTGCTGTTTGTTCCCTTATACGCTCCTGGCGCGCAGAGCTGTCAGAGGCAGGGGGGCACGATGTCTGAACTTCAGTCTCACTGCCACTCTCTGATACAGGGGTGCACGGCAAGTCATCTGACTGCTGACTCCTAGTACCCTTATTTTTATTTTTCTTTGTACGCCCTTTCCTCGGTGCCAGGGGAACCTCTTCAGGCGGCGGAGGCGGTGGTAAGGAGGTGTCCATCTCTTCCGAAATAGCAACTGGTGTATGATCCGAAACATCTGGGACCTCCTTAGCAACTGAATCCGATTCTACCACAGCCGAGGACAAAATGGGAGCGTCCTCCATTCGATCCTGTGGTGCGTCTGCAGTAACATTCACCTCACTTGGTACATCCTCAGCACGAATAGGGTCGGCAGGGCGGGGTTGTGATACAGTGCCCGCTACTATTTCACTCAGTAGTGGCACGAAGTGGCCACCAGTAGCCGCAACGTCACTACGTGGGAGCTGCACGGGTCGTCTACGGGGACAATCAACACATAAATGCTCAGTGGAATGACAAATTGAGCATGTGGGTGGCTGGCCGATATAAGTCACTTGAGCCCTACAGCCCGCAATCATTACGTAGGATGGAATGTGTTTCTTCAAGTCAATGCGGACACTACGTACTCCACTATTAACCTGGTACCGGTACGCACTAGACCACTTTTCGTTAACTACCGACAACACAACGCCGTACTGAGTGAGAGCACGTGCAATCAAATCATTGCCGCATTCAGGGGGCACATTAAATACTCGAACCGTTCTAACACCATAACCCGAGGGCACAATCTGCACATCACTGACTGTGCCATCGACATGCCTAAATTTACGCACTCCGCCAAATTTTTCAACAAATTTTTCACACATGTCGCCGGAAAAGAACTTCAAAAATAGCGAATATTGCGCGAAATCCAACTGAAAAGTGTCCACTAGATCTTCCGGGATTTTCAAATCTTCGAATATAAATTCGTGGATTTCAAAAGCGGTGGGCCGCAAAGCATTTCTATCGAACACAAACTGCGCAGTGTTTGCCCTAGTAACTGTCGACATGGTACTCACGTTGAAGAAACTTGAACACGTGGACCTCGAAACACTCGCTGAGCGCCGCCCCGCGATGTAAACAAAGCCGCAACCGCTCCGCTGCTCCGCGCGATGTGCGCGGATACGCTGTCCGAATGCGTCTGGATGTGCTCCCCTAGCCTGCCTCGAAATGCGCCTGCCAGGTACTATCACCTTCGGCCGCTGCCGACTGGCGGGAAGCCGACACAGCGCGGACGCGCGGCGCTCGCTTGTGCGGTGGTGGTGTAATGGTCAGCATAGTTGCCTTCCAAGCAGTTGATCCGGGTTCGATTCCCGGCCACCGCAGCAGGCTTTTAATTTCGCGTATGAGTACTTTTGCCACGCGCTCTTAAATTATTGTTTTTTCGCCCTCTTACTCGCTGCATACCAGCCCTTAGTGTGTCTCGACTTGTCTCGTGTCTCGACTTGTCTCGACTTTGCTCAGCTGACGCGAGAGCTGACGCTCTCAAATCGGCCTTTATCAAAACGACAAGCACGAGAAACGACTGAGAGAGGTAAGGAGAGGCGAGGCGATGGACACACAGCACGCCCCCTTCATTTCACGGTGGCGTCTCCCTGACCGAATCGGGCTGTAGCTCCGAAAACAAAGGAGAAACAAAAATAGGAAGTAAAAGTGCAAATAGTGCCCTGTGTTCCCATGCGCTCACCCGCCCAAGTACTGACAAGGGCCAAAGTTGTTACGCATCGGCAATCGGACATTTTCTTTCATTTTCTCTTTATCGGTTGAGAACCAGTGTATTCAAGATATTATGGCCATTGCCGAGTGAATGCTGTAGCGCTTCCCGACGAGTCGGGTTCGGATCCTCTGTCAACTTCCACGCAGGGTGATGATCTTTTGGTCATCACACTCGCCAGCTGAAATCGGCGCTGCCTTTTCGTAGTAGTAAAAGAGTAGTGGCCCGTGGGGGGATCGAACCCACGACCTTCGCGTTATTAGCACGACGCTCTAACCAACTGAGCTAACGGGCCTCGGCAGATGCAGTTGCTCAGCCCTACGCTGGAAACAGGTGGCATGAAGCCACACACCATTTGTATGGTCGTCGTGTGTCTGCTTCCCTAGTCTATATTCTGCTGACGGTCACGAAACAGTAGCTATATTGCGAGCAGGACGGCAAACGGCTGCTCGGACAGCTCAAACTTGCCACGATTCGTGTGGAAAAAATTCCGTTCCGGTACCGGGAATCGAACCCGGGCCTCCTGGGTGAAAGCCAGGTATCCTAGCCACTTTTTTTTTTTTTTTTTTTTTTTTTTTGCAGACACTCTACCACTCGAACGAATATATCTATTGAAAAAAATATTAAAGAATATCCACCACACAGCCACTTCAAAAGAAGTACAGTACTGAAATTAAAATCCTAAAACATGACTATATAATGTAGACTGCTGACTGAAATAAAGATTAAAACACGAAAACTTCAGTCCTGGTGTAGAGAAGAAACATACATAAAGGCGGCAAATCCAGAAACAGTATAAAAGAAAATGGCTCACACAGGTGACCTTAGCCAACACCCTCTCTTTCAAATGTCAGGCTAAGCATATTGGCAAAATCATCTCGGAGGCCTGGCAATCGCAAGCGCTGCCAGTAAGCAGTAAGCATGTACTGCCGAAACGCTAGGTGTCCATCCTCTTCATGACAACTGTTGACAAAATGTACGAAATGGCCAATCAACCACATGACGGTATGGAGCTTCGTCCGCGGAAAAAAGGAAGAATCGGGCCGGACGATGATGTCAATAGTATAAGCGGCTTCAGCAGACCTAGTGACAAAAGCAAGTTGTTTCCTGAGCCAACGCCAATTAGCAAGGTGCCCACAGCAGGTGAATCGATGTTCAAGGGTATCCAGGAGACCACACCGAGTACAGGTGTCCGTGTCAGAAAGACCAATACGGTGCAGTCGTACATTGGTGGGAACCAAATTATTTATTACCCTATACCACGTGGACGCCACGGCCATAGAGTGGATCGGCAGACTAACGTTCTTCCAGACGTTCCTCCAGGACACAGATGGAGACGCCAGTTCTATTGGATTGGGACCGGCCAGCCCCTCCCAGCGGGCAATCAAGCCCTTGGTCGTTGGCACCGGTCGCCGCAAGAAGACGTCACCGAGGTAACTCACCGCAATGTAAAATTCCCGAATGTGTTTCAACTTAAAATTTAGGCGTCCGACATCGACAGGTGGAGCAAGGCTCGCCGGACGCACAACAGTAAAAAGCCTGGATGTAATTGAAGTCACTTCTTGCGTAACAATTAGAGTCGTTCGGCGGACGTACAAAGCAGACGCCTTGCGAGTAATGTCAGAGAGGCCCAAGCCTCCGGAGAGACGCGGTTTCGTCATTACCCCGTAACGTAACTTGAATAGATGGCCCTTCCATATAAACCTGCTAGACAATTGGCGCAACCTTTTCGCCACCATCATGGGAAGTGGGAACAGCTGAGCAACATAATAAGCTTTACACAGAACGTAGGTGTCTAAAATTCTGACTTTTTGCAAAATGGTAGCAGAGCGCTGCTCATGGACCATCAGAGCCCCCTGTATCTTCTCGGTGACAGATTTCCAATTGAGAGCCGCCATTTTTAGAGGAGACCGATCAATGATAATCCCCAAGGACGTATGGCGATCGACAAAAGTGGCCCAAGGGACGTCAGCATCGCGAAATCCTCGAATATCAAGGAACTTACATTTACCCTGATTGAGACGCGCTCCAGAGACACGACAGTATGCATCAACTGCCCCTTTCAACAACGGGATATCATCACGTTGACGGAGGAGAACAACGACATCATCCGCATATGCCTTAACAGAGAGCTTCCCACCAGAGAGGGACATACCCTGAAGCTTGAGAGCAATAGTCCGAAGCAGCGGTTCCAGGGACAATACGAATAAAGACATAGAGAGCGGACTACCCTGAGGCACTCCGCGGCGGATAGCAATGGGCGGCGTCAGCTGCCCATTGACTGACACCCGAGCTGTTATTCCCCTATACAAATTGCCAAGAACACCACGTGATGAAGCGTTAAAACCTATTGTACCTAAAACACGATCTAAAAACACATGACTGACGTGATCAAAAGCCTTATAAAAATCAAGGAAGGCAAAGGCACAATGTACGTTTGTAACCGCCGCAACCGAGACAACATCCCGATATTCGGCTACTGGTGTCAGAATAGATCTATCATGAAAACAACATTGACGTGCACCAATCACACCCCGAAGCAGAGAAGACAACCGGCTATTGAGCGCTCTAGCAGCTGTCTTATAGTCAAAATTCAGCAATGTGAGCGGACGAAGATTGACAGCAGATAAACGACCAGAGGACTTCGGGATTAAAACAATTTTCCCTACTTTAAAATCGGCAGGCACATCCATCCCCCTGACAATCTCATTTAAAATCTGCGTAAAAATGCCACCCAAAAGAGGCCAAAAACGGAGATAAAATTCTTTAGGCAGGCCGTCTGGACCCGGCGATTTACTGGACGGAGAGCGAGCAATAAAATCGAAAACATCATCTACCTGGAACTCCCGGAGAAATTCGCCGTTCGCGTCAGGCGCGATCGTCGCAGTTAGATCCCCAAAGACATCATCCGAAAGAGACTCACCAGAATCATCGGCAGAATATAGACTAGTGTAATACTGATGAAGAGCACGAACCATTTCCTTCTGTGCAATAAGCTGTCGCCCATCATCCACCGTAAGAGAAGAGATGAAGGAGCGACGACGACGAGTCTGATGCCGTAGCAGGTGGTACAAGGATGTCAGTTCACCTTCAACAAGAGAGTGAGGTTTCGACTTAACTCGCAGACCATCCATCTGTCGTCGTTTAAGGCTCAAGAGCTTGGCTTTAATACGACGAACATCATGGATCCGCAGTGGAGAGGTACCCGCCGCGTCATATAGTTCACGCAGGACAGAGTAGTAATATTCATACGTGTTCTTAAAATCACGCGTCCTATCAGCACAGTAGAAAATCAAAGTCTGACGAATCTTGGGCTTGGCAAACGCAGTCCACCAAACCAGCAAGGAGGGGTATCGCGGGACAGAGCGAAGACATCGCTCCCACACGCCACTTATAACATCATCCATAGCACTGTCGGCAAGGTGGGAAACATTTAACATCCACTGGGAACGAGAAAGTTTTGCAGGTTGGCGACTAAGATTTACAGTTGCAGTAAAAGCACAATGGTCAGAAAAACTAGTAGGAATAACATCGACAGAAAGAATTTTATCACATAAAAAATCAGATAAATAGAATCTGTCGAGTCTACTGCATGAGGACGCGGTAAAAAACGTATATTTCACCAGGGTTGGATATTTGTGTTCCCAAACATCACGCAGATGCATCGTACGAACTAAGTCATGTAAATCACGGCAATAATTAAAATTGGGGGACTGGTCTGCAGGGCGTAAAACACAATTAAAATCGCCTCCGAGCAGGAGACTCCGAGGACTCTGGCGCAAAAGATAAATAAGCTCTTCTTTATAAAAGCGCGATCGAGCCACAGTGTGACCCGAACCAGAGGGGGCATACAAAACAACGAGGCGGAGATCAAAAAGACGACAACCAATCCCACGGCCAGAGTCAAGGAATTCAATGTCAGTAATAGGAATGCCCTCTCGAAAGAAAAGAGCAGTTCCTGTTGAATATTCCGGCGCGACATTAAAAACAGTTTGAAATCCAGGTAGAGAGAGATCAGAAAACAACACTTCCTGCAAAAACACTACGTCCGCACAGGCGTCGTAAATAAACTGCCGCAAAGAGGCAATGCGAACGTCGGACTCAATACGGTTAACATTTAAGGTAAGAAAGGTGTATGCTTGAACCATAGAGAGAAAAGCGAGAAAACAAATCACCTACACCGACGCACCAGCGTCACAGTCCATAGCAGGGGTGACGGAGGCATCCGAGGGAGGGGGACTGCTACCCCGTTCCGCGGATCCCTTACGTTTCGGTTTTTTACGAACAGCATTAACGTTCGGCTGAACGCGTAACTTGCGTCGACTGACGGGCAAGGAAACTTCAGCCGCCGGTGACGTAGGAGGGTCAAGTTCTGTATCCGACACCACCCGCGCCGGTCCACATGCGGGATCCGGGGTCGCGGGGGAAACATCCGACAAAACGGAATGGTCAACACCTGCACTAGCTTCCGGCAAACATGGACTGCATGGAGGCGAAACGTGAGCAGGAAGGTCCGAGGCCGCAGAGTTGGAAGGAAGCGGAGCAGCTCCGCTGGCAGAGGTATGGGGCAGCGAAGCAGGAAGTTGTCGCGGCTCCACTTGTTGTGACATCGAAGTCGGTTCGGAAGACGGCGCCAACAGGCCCGACCGACGACCCGACTCGAGAGAAGCTGCGTCGGAGGCCGGAGGGGCGCCAGCAGCCGCCACCGGAAACGCTACCTCAGGAGGGAAGGGAGCAGCTACAGTACACAGTGGCTCGGAGGATGCCGGTCGTTCGGACTGGGGCATCTCAGGGAGATCCTCATCCGTACTATTTCCATCGTGTGGGCGACGCCTCTTATTATTCAAAAGTGGCACACCCACCTGAGGGACAGACGGAACAACATCAGATTTAGCACGCAAAGGAGGAAATTCTGTATCAGGGGTGCGCAAAACCTGTGGCGGGGCGCTACTACCACTGGACTGTGCTACACCAAGAGCAGAACCACCTGCAACGAGGTCAGCGACCGTTAACTTGCGACGCTGTTCGAGAGAATTTTTTAAAACAAAAACTCTCCGCGGACAGTCGGTACGCACGTGACCACTTTCATTGCACAAAAAACAGGTGCCAACCTGACCACTATATGTTACATGGACATGATATCCACCGATCTGCATGTGAGATGGAATATTCTGCTTAACGTGCATTTCGACTGAACGAATACCACTGTAACATTGCAGGCGATGTTGGCTTGACCAGCGTTCAAGGCGAATGCTCTTTACATCACCATACTTCTGTAGACCCTCCTTAAGATAGACATTATCCACCTCCGGTGGAAGGTTGTAAACACGAACATTGGTATACGTGATGGAAGCATTGGAAAGCAGCACGGTACTTACAGAATCATCCCGATGCCGAAAGAGAACTTGATGACCATATTTAGAAAGAATTTTATCAACCTGAAGTGGGTCCATAAACTTAACAAAGAAAACATACAGTTCGGTATCAAAATAAGCAGTGTGCACCTGATCCGAATGAACACCAAAGGTATCTACCAACCAATCATGAATCTCAAGAGAACTAGGTTGCACATGGCGGGTTGACTTGTCAAAAGCAAAACTAACTGTAGCCTGACGAGGAATAACCTGGGACGACATTTTCAAAATATGCGGTCGAAACCGCTACACAAAAAACACTGAAATAAGGACAGAAAAAAAAACACAAGGTACGAAACAACGACGGAGAAACACTCACAGAAGTTGCAACACAACACGTAAACAAAAACGATAGTCCACTATACGTAACGCTACGGCGGAGCGGAAGACTAGGCACGTCCACACTGCACGGCGTCTAAAGCGGAACTAACCAACTGAGCTAACGGGCCTCAACGCGGACGGTTGCTCAGCCCTACGCTGGAAACACGTCGCATGAAGCCACACGCCACTTCTAGGGTCACCGTGTGTCTGCTTCGCCCGTCTATGTTCTGCTGGCGGTCACGAAACAGTAGCTGTACTGCGAGCAGGACGGGAAACGGCAGCACGCACTGCTGAAACTTGAGACGATTCGTGTGGAAAAAATTCCGTTCCGGTTCCGGCAATCGAGCCCGGGCCTCCGGGGTGATAGCCAGGCATCCTAGCCACTAGATCTCACCGGATTTGGGCGTCCGTTCGACGGATCGGATGGTCTCTCGCACCCTTCTCTCTTTGCGAACGTCATTGCGCATACTGGCTGGCAAGGCGCGCACCTCAAAAGTCTCAGAGCAATGCTTTTGGCTTCATGCTCTACTGGGAGAAGAGGAAAAGGAAAGCTGTCAGTATCAATAACAGGAAGTATAAATTTTCTCTCTGAAGCGTTGAAACGTTGTGGATAACAAACAAGAAATAAGTTCGAGCCCTAGCGACAGCACCACCGTGAGTCACAGAAAATTAAATGCCCCGGGTGAGGATCGAACTCACGACCTTAAAATTATGAGACTTACGCGCTGACTACTGCGCTACCGAGGCACGGGGCGGACCGTTGGTCCTGGGAACTGGGCAAGTAGCGTACCCATTGTTAGACGCAGAGATACACTACTTGGTGGATAACGTGTTCTGTTGCTACACGTGCATTGCCGGCCCAGTTGATTGTGGTGGTGCTGCAGCTTTTGCAACGATGGGCAGTACTCCCCGTCGTTCAAGTTCATTGCCTCGGAGGCACCTGGACACAGCAACTTGTGAGGCCAGGCCGACGCCAGTCCGCAGAACATGACGCGAGCGTCTGAGTGGGGAACCGCGCGTGCTGCGTTCTCGGTTCTTCTCAAGGGAATCCCGCTATACATTCTTGTGGATCGTGCATCTCAAGCGCGCAAGCCACACGGCACCGCGGGAAAAGCAAAACGATGCATCGGCCGGGAATCGAACCCGGGTCGCCCGCGTGGCAGGCGAGCATTCTACCACTGAACCACCGATGCTCAGACCAGTAGCAATCTTTCGCTGCTTCCCGAGCAGATGTCTCGAGATAACGTGGGACTGCCGTCAAGCGCCGTAGCATTCTGTCGAGAAAATGCTGCAGACGCTGAATCCTGCACTGTACTGCCTAAAAATGCCGCCAGAACGCCGTCCTCTGCGTCCTCTTGCGTCGCCGGCGCCGACTCTTGCCAAAGGGTGCGAAATGTGCATGGATACGCCGTGCGAATGCATCTGCATGTGCTCCCCTAGCCTACCTCGTAATGCGCCTAGGGCTACGATCACCTTCGGCCGCTGCCGACTGGCGGGAAGCCGACACAGCGCGGCGTGGGGGCGCCCGGTTGTGCGGTGGTGGTGTAAAGGTCAGCATAGTTGCCTTGCAAGCAGTTGATCCGGGTTCGATTCCCGGCCACCGCAGCAGGCTTTCAGCTTTGCGTATGAGTACTTTTGCCACGCGCCGTTAAATTAATGTTCTTTCTCCCTCTTACTCGCTGCAGACCAGCCTACAGTGTGTCTCGACTTGTGTCTCGACTTGTCTCGACTTTGCTCAGCTGACGCGAGAGCTGACGCTCTCCAGTCGGCCTATATCAAAACGACAAGCACGAGAAACGACTGAGAGAGGCAGGGAGAGGCGAGGCGGTGGACACACAGCACGCCCCTTCATTTCACGGTGGCGTCTCCCTCACTGAATCGGTCTGCAGCTGCGAAAACAAAGGAGAAAGAAAAATAGGAAGCAAAATTGCCAACAGTACCCTGTGTTCCCATGCGGTCACCCGCCCAAGCACTGACAAGGGCCAAAGTTGTTACACGTCGGCAATCGGGCATTTTCTTTCATTTTCTCTTTGCCGTATGAGAACCAGCGTATTCAACATATTGTGACCATTGCCGAGCGAATGCTGCAGCGCTTCCCGACGAGTCGGGTTCGGATCCTCTGCCAACGTCCACGCACGGCGATGATCTTTTGGTCATCACACTCGCCAGCTGAAATCGGCGCTGCCTTTTCGTAGTAGTAAAAGCCTACTGGCCCGTGGGGGGATCGAACACCACGACCTTCGCGTTATTAGCACGACGCTCTAACCAACTGAGCTAACGGGCCTCGACGCGGACGGTTGCTCAGCCCTACGCTGGAAACACGTCGCATGAAGCCACACGCCACTTCTAGGGTCACCGTGTGTCTGCTTCGCCCGTCTATGTTCTGCTGGCGGTCACGAAACAGTAGCTGTACTGCGAGCAGGACGGGAAACGGCAGCACGCACTGCTGAAACTTGAGACGATTCGTGTGGAAAAAATTCCGTTCCGGTTCCGGCAATCGAGCCCGGGCCTCCGGGGTGATAGCCAGGCATCCTAGCCACTAGATCTCACCGGATTTGGGCGTCCGTTCGACGGATCGGATGGTCTCTCGCACCCTTCTCTCTTTGCGAACGTCATTGCGCATACTGGCTGGCAAGGCGCGCACCTCAAAAGTCTCAGAGCAATGCTTTTGGCTTCATGCTCTACTGGGAGAAGAGGAAAAGGAAAGCTGTCAGTATCAATAACAGGAAGTATAAATTTTCTCTCTGAAGCGTTGAAACGTTGTGGATAACAAACAAGAAATAAGTTCGAGCCCTAGCGACAGCACCACCGTGAGTCACAGAAAATTAAATGCCCCGGGTGAGGATCGAACTCACGACCTTAAAATTATGAGACTTACGCGCTGACTACTGCGCTACCGAGGCACGGGGCGGACCGTTGGTCCTGGGAACTGGGCAAGTAGCGTACCCATTGTTAGACGCAGAGATACACTACTTGGTGGATAACGTGTTCTGTTGCTACACGTGCATTGCCGGCCCAGTTGATTGTGGTGGTGCTGCAGCTTTTGCAACGATGGGCAGTACTCCCCGTCGTTCAAGTTCATTGCCTCGGAGGCACCTGGACACAGCAACTTGTGAGGCCAGGCCGACGCCAGTCCGCAGAACATGACGCGAGCGTCTGAGTGGGGAACCGCGCGTGCTGCGTTCTCGGTTCTTCTCAAGGGAATCCCGCTATACATTCTTGTGGATCGTGCATCTCAAGCGCGCAAGCCACACGGCACCGCGGGAAAAGCAAAACGATGCATCGGCCGGGAATCGAACCCGGGCCGCCCGCGTGGCAGGCGAGCATTCTACCACTTTTTTTTTTTTTTTTTTTTTTTTTTTTTTTTTTTTTTTTTTTGGCCTCCCAACTCCCCTTATAGCCCTCCTTACTCTCACCAAAATATGCCTTCTTCGGCGAGCTTCATCGCTATATTTGCTGGACTGTCGAACTTCGTGGAACAGTGGTATAACTTAAAACAAAATCATCTTCTGCTCAGTTAGTGTGGTGTCTTCTTCCACAGAAAAATGGAGAACTAAGAAAAATTTTATCGCGGAATTCGTGGACGGTCTTCTTTCCTCCGCTGGTTCAACTCTTCTGCTCGTAGTTCAACTAAACTCATATTCCGCTTAAAAGAAAAATATATTGTCCCTCCTGACTAACGTCAGTCACTCCGATGTAGCAGAGAGTTGTTACAAAACAGGTGGCAACGCAGGACAACAGCACAACATGACAGTTTATGTCGATGTGTGCATCACACGAAAGAAACAGAAATCACAGGAAAGTAATAAAATGAAATCGCGACAGTCCGGAAACAGAATTTAAGAGATTGGAAAAAAAACACTCCTGCAACTATGAATGTTCCACACAAACAGGCTGTATCTTCTAAAATACCCATGAAGTCTTGTGAACAAAATAAAATTCCTCAAAAGTAAAAGGACATTCCTCCCTTGGAGATAAAACCAGAACGACCCGTAGTGTGGGTGTGGCACAAGTCACCAACCATAACGCAAATAAAACAAAGAAAAGAAGGAAAAAGAAAGTAAAAATAGAACGCGTCAGCTCAGTAAATCTCAGTTCAAGGTGTTTGCCGCAGTTCCATTTCATAGCCGTAATCCAAGGCCGCCTTCAAAAAATTCGCAAACAGTTCGCGAAAGTGAACGCAATCCTTCAGTGTCATATACTGGGCCCACAAATAATCCAGGTAAATCACAGTATCAGTGACGGCCATATCGATAAGGGCATAAATCGTATGCCCTAAGATCCAGACAGTGGCGTTATTTTTCGTCCGCGGGAAAGCTTTGAAGTTAGGCACTATCACACGACGAACAGTCACAAGGTGAGGAGGCGTTCGATTAATGTGGGCGACCATTCGTTGACACAGCCGCCATACCGTCGACACCGATGCACACTCAAAACGATGTTCCCGTGTGTCCACAGCACCACATCTACCACAGTTGGCAGAGGGAAGGAGATGAATGTCGGCAAGCCGCTGGTTCGTCGCTAGGGTGTTGTTGACGATCTTAAACCAGAGCGCACTGACATCCGACGGCAACACCGGGTTGTTGATGTTTGCCCACACGTTCACCCATTCCACTGTAGGGTTCCGGAACACCAGTTTATGACGCGGAGGTTGTCCAGTCAGGGCAACGTAGAGTCCGCGGGCGGTCCTGTGTCTGTCGGTAGCCGTTGACAGAGCGTAGCTCCTCGTTAAAAAGTACTCCCGTATGTAGGACATCTTATACGGGATGGCCGCGAGAGAGACGGGCGCCGCTTCAGAGCGTGGGCGGACCACTGAACCACCGATGCTCAGACCAGTAGCAATCTTTCGCTGCTTCCCGAGCAGATGTCTCGAGATAACGTGGGACTGCCGTCAAGCGCCGTAGCATTCTGTCGAGAAAATGCTGCAGACGCTGAATCCTGCACTGTACTGCCTAAAAATGCCGCCAGAACGCCGTCCTCTGCGTCCTCTTGCGTCGCCGGCGCCGACTCTTGCCAAAGGGTGCGAAATGTGCATGGATACGCCGTGCGAATGCATCTGCATGTGCTCCCCTAGCCTACCTCGTAATGCGCCTAGGGCTACGATCACCTTCGGCCGCTGCCGACTGGCGGGAAGCCGACACAGCGCGGCGTGGGGGCGCCCGGTTGTGCGGTGGTGGTGTAAAGGTCAGCATAGTTGCCTTGCAAGCAGTTGATCCGGGTTCGATTCCCGGCCACCGCAGCAGGCTTTCAGCTTTGCGTATGAGTACTTTTGCCACGCGCCGTTAAATTAATGTTCTTTCTCCCTCTTACTCGCTGCAGACCAGCCTACAGTGTGTCTCGACTTGTCTCGACTTTGCTCAGCTGACGCGAGAGCTGACGCTCTCCAGTCGGCCTATATCAAAACGACAAGCACGAGAAACGACTGAGAGAGGCAGGGAGAGGCGAGGCGGTGGACACACAGCACGCCCCTTCATTTCACGGTGGCGTCTCCCTCACTGAATCGGTCTGCAGCTGCGAAAACAAAGGAGAAAGAAAAATAGGAAGCAAAATTGCCAACAGTACCCTGTGTTCCCATGCGGTCACCCGCCCAAGCACTGACAAGGGCCAAAGTTGTTACACGTCGGCAATCGGGCATTTTCTTTCATTTTCTCTTTGCCGTATGAGAACCAGCGTATTCAACATATTGTGACCATTGCCGAGCGAATGCTGCAGCGCTTCCCGACGAGTCGGGTTCGGATCCTCTGCCAACGTCCACGCACGGCGATGATCTTTTGGTCATCACACTCGCCAGCTGAAATCGGCGCTGCCTTTTCGTAGTAGTAAAAGCCTACTGGCCCGTGGGGGGATCGAACACCACGACCTTCGCGTTATTAGCACGACGCTCTAACCAACTGAGCTAACGGGCCTCGACGCGGACGGTTGCTCAGCCCTACGCTGGAAACACGTCGCATGAAGCCACACGCCACTTCTAGGGTCACCGTGTGTCTGCTTCGCCCGTCTATGTTCTGCTGGCGGTCACGAAACAGTAGCTGTACTGCGAGCAGGACGGGAAACGGCAGCACGCACTGCTGAAACTTGAGACGATTCGTGTGGAAAAAATTCCGTTCCGGTTCCGGCAATCGAGCCCGGGCCTCCGGGGTGATAGCCAGGCATCCTAGCCACTAGATCTCACCGGATTTGGGCGTCCGTTCGACGGATCGGATGGTCTCTCGCACCCTTCTCTCTTTGCGAACGTCATTGCGCATACTGGCTGGCAAGGCGCGCACCTCAAAAGTCTCAGAGCAATGCTTTTGGCTTCATGCTCTACTGGGAGAAGAGGAAAAGGAAAGCTGTCAGTATCAATAACAGGAAGTATAAATTTTCTCTCTGAAGCGTTGAAACGTTGTGGATAACAAACAAGAAATAAGTTCGAGCCCTAGCGACAGCACCACCGTGAGTCACAGAAAATTAAATGCCCCGGGTGAGGATCGAACTCACGACCTTAAAATTATGAGACTTACGCGCTGACTACTGCGCTACCGAGGCACGGGGCGGACCGTTGGTCCTGGGAACTGGGCAAGTAGCGTACCCATTGTTAGACGCAGAGATACACTACTTGGTGGATAACGTGTTCTGTTGCTACACGTGCATTGCCGGCCCAGTTGATTGTGGTGGTGCTGCAGCTTTTGCAACGATGGGCAGTACTCCCCGTCGTTCAAGTTCATTGCCTCGGAGGCACCTGGACACAGCAACTTGTGAGGCCAGGCCGACGCCAGTCCGCAGAACATGACGCGAGCGTCTGAGTGGGGAACCGCGCGTGCTGCGTTCTCGGTTCTTCTCAAGGGAATCCCGCTATACATTCTTGTGGATCGTGCATCTCAAGCGCGCAAGCCACACGGCACCGCGGGAAAAGCAAAACGATGCATCGGCCGGGAATCGAACCCGGGCCGCCCGCGTGGCAGGCGAGCATTCTACCACTTTTTTTTTTTTTTTTTTTTTTTTTTTTTTTTTTTTTTTTGGCCTCCCAACTCCCCTTATAGCCCTCCTTACTCTCACCAAAATATGCCTTCTTCGGCGAGCTTCATCGCTATATTTGCTGGACTGTCGAACTTCGTGGAACAGTGGTATAACTTAAAACAAAATCATCTTCTGCTCAGTTAGTGTGGTGTCTTCTTCCACAGAAAAATGGAGAACTAAGAAAAATTTTATCGCGGAATTCGTGGACGGTCTTCTTTCCTCCGCTGGTTCAACTCTTCTGCTCGTAGTTCAACTAAACTCATATTCCGCTTAAAAGAAAAATATATTGTCCCTCCTGACTAACGTCAGTCACTCCGATGTAGCAGAGAGTTGTTACAAAACAGGTGGCAACGCAGGACAACAGCACAACATGACAGTTTATGTCGATGTGTGCATCACACGAAAGAAACAGAAATCACAGGAAAGTAATAAAATGAAATCGCGACAGTCCGGAAACAGAATTTAAGAGATTGGAAAAAAAACACTCCTGCAACTATGAATGTTCCACACAAACAGGCTGTATCTTCTAAAATACCCATGAAGTCTTGTGAACAAAATAAAATTCCTCAAAAGTAAAAGGACATTCCTCCCTTGGAGATAAAACCAGAACGACCCGTAGTGTGGGTGTGGCACAAGTCACCAACCATAACGCAAATAAAACAAAGAAAAGAAGGAAAAAGAAAGTAAAAATAGAACGCGTCAGCTCAGTAAATCTCAGTTCAAGGTGTTTGCCGCAGTTCCATTTCATAGCCGTAATCCAAGGCCGCCTTCAAAAAATTCGCAAACAGTTCGCGAAAGTGAACGCAATCCTTCAGTGTCATATACTGGGCCCACAAATAATCCAGGTAAATCACAGTATCAGTGACGGCCATATCGATAAGGGCATAAATCGTATGCCCTAAGATCCAGACAGTGGCGTTATTTTTCGTCCGCGGGAAAGCTTTGAAGTTAGGCACTATCACACGACGAACAGTCACAAGGTGAGGAGGCGTTCGATTAATGTGGGCGACCATTCGTTGACACAGCCGCCATACCGTCGACACCGATGCACACTCAAAACGATGTTCCCGTGTGTCCACAGCACCACATCTACCACAGTTGGCAGAGGGAAGGAGATGAATGTCGGCAAGCCGCTGGTTCGTCGCTAGGGTGTTGTTGACGATCTTAAACCAGAGCGCACTGACATCCGACGGCAACACCGGGTTGTTGATGTTTGCCCACACGTTCACCCATTCCACTGTAGGGTTCCGGAACACCAGTTTATGACGCGGAGGTTGTCCAGTCAGGGCAACGTAGAGTCCGCGGGCGGTCCTGTGTCTGTCGGTAGCCGTTGACAGAGCGTAGCTCCTCGTTAAAAAGTACTCCCGTATGTAGGACATCTTATACGGGATGGCCGCGAGAGAGACGGGCGCCGCTTCAGAGCGTGGGCGGACCACTGAACCACCGATGCTCAGACCAGTAGCAATCTTTCGCTGCTTCCCGAGCAGATGTCTCGAGATAACGTGGGACTGCCGTCAAGCGCCGTAGCATTCTGTCGAGAAAATGCTGCAGACGCTGAATCCTGCACTGTACTGCCTAAAAATGCCGCCAGAACGCCGTCCTCTGCGTCCTCTTGCGTCGCCGGCGCCGACTCTTGCCAAAGGGTGCGAAATGTGCATGGATACGCCGTGCGAATGCATCTGCATGTGCTCCCCTAGCCTACCTCGTAATGCGCCTAGGGCTACGATCACCTTCGGCCGCTGCCGACTGGCGGGAAGCCGACACAGCGCGGCGTGGGGGCGCCCGGTTGTGCGGTGGTGGTGTAAAGGTCAGCATAGTTGCCTTGCAAGCAGTTGATCCGGGTTCGATTCCCGGCCACCGCAGCAGGCTTTCAGCTTTGCGTATGAGTACTTTTGCCACGCGCCGTTAAATTAATGTTCTTTCTCCCTCTTACTCGCTGCAGACCAGCCTACAGTGTGTCTCGACTTGTCTCGACTTTGCTCAGCTGACGCGAGAGCTGACGCTCTCCAGTCGGCCTATATCAAAACGACAAGCACGAGAAACGACTGAGAGAGGCAGGGAGAGGCGAGGCGGTGGACACACAGCACGCCCCTTCATTTCACGGTGGCGTCTCCCTCACTGAATCGGTCTGCAGCTGCGAAAACAAAGGAGAAAGAAAAATAGGAAGCAAAATTGCCAACAGTACCCTGTGTTCCCATGCGGTCACCCGCCCAAGCACTGACAAGGGCCAAAGTTGTTACACGTCGGCAATCGGGCATTTTCTTTCATTTTCTCTTTGCCGTATGAGAACCAGCGTATTCAACATATTGTGACCATTGCCGAGCGAATGCTGCAGCGCTTCCCGACGAGTCGGGTTCGGATCCTCTGCCAACGTCCACGCACGGCGATGATCTTTTGGTCATCACACTCGCCAGCTGAAATCGGCGCTGCCTTTTCGTAGTAGTAAAAGCCTACTGGCCCGTGGGGGGATCGAACACCACGACCTTCGCGTTATTAGCACGACGCTCTAACCAACTGAGCTAACGGGCCTCGACGCGGACGGTTGCTCAGCCCTACGCTGGAAACACGTCGCATGAAGCCACACGCCACTTCTAGGGTCACCGTGTGTCTGCTTCGCCCGTCTATGTTCTGCTGGCGGTCACGAAACAGTAGCTGTACTGCGAGCAGGACGGGAAACGGCAGCACGCACTGCTGAAACTTGAGACGATTCGTGTGGAAAAAATTCCGTTCCGGTTCCGGCAATCGAGCCCGGGCCTCCGGGGTGATAGCCAGGCATCCTAGCCACTAGATCTCACCGGATTTGGGCGTCCGTTCGACGGATCGGATGGTCTCTCGCACCCTTCTCTCTTTGCGAACGTCATTGCGCATACTGGCTGGCAAGGCGCGCACCTCAAAAGTCTCAGAGCAATGCTTTTGGCTTCATGCTCTACTGGGAGAAGAGGAAAAGGAAAGCTGTCAGTATCAATAACAGGAAGTATAAATTTTCTCTCTGAAGCGTTGAAACGTTGTGGATAACAAACAAGAAATAAGTTCGAGCCCTAGCGACAGCACCACCGTGAGTCACAGAAAATTAAATGCCCCGGGTGAGGATCGAACTCACGACCTTAAAATTATGAGACTTACGCGCTGACTACTGCGCTACCGAGGCACGGGGCGGACCGTTGGTCCTGGGAACTGGGCAAGTAGCGTACCCATTGTTAGACGCAGAGATACACTACTTGGTGGATAACGTGTTCTGTTGCTACACGTGCATTGCCGGCCCAGTTGATTGTGGTGGTGCTGCAGCTTTTGCAACGATGGGCAGTACTCCCCGTCGTTCAAGTTCATTGCCTCGGAGGCACCTGGACACAGCAACTTGTGAGGCCAGGCCGACGCCAGTCCGCAGAACATGACGCGAGCGTCTGAGTGGGGAACCGCGCGTGCTGCGTTCTCGGTTCTTCTCAAGGGAATCCCGCTATACATTCTTGTGGATCGTGCATCTCAAGCGCGCAAGCCACACGGCACCGCGGGAAAAGCAAAACGATGCATCGGCCGGGAATCGAACCCGGGCCGCCCGCGTGGCAGGCGAGCATTCTACCACTTTTTTTTTTTTTTTTTTTTTTTTTTTTTTTTTTTTTTTTTGGCCTCCCAACTCCCCTTATAGCCCTCCTTACTCTCACCAAAATATGCCTTCTTCGGCGAGCTTCATCGCTATATTTGCTGGACTGTCGAACTTCGTGGAACAGTGGTATAACTTAAAACAAAATCATCTTCTGCTCAGTTAGTGTGGTGTCTTCTTCCACAGAAAAATGGAGAACTAAGAAAAATTTTATCGCGGAATTCGTGGACGGTCTTCTTTCCTCCGCTGGTTCAACTCTTCTGCTCGTAGTTCAACTAAACTCATATTCCGCTTAAAAGAAAAATATATTGTCCCTCCTGACTAACGTCAGTCACTCCGATGTAGCAGAGAGTTGTTACAAAACAGGTGGCAACGCAGGACAACAGCACAACATGACAGTTTATGTCGATGTGTGCATCACACGAAAGAAACAGAAATCACAGGAAAGTAATAAAATGAAATCGCGACAGTCCGGAAACAGAATTTAAGAGATTGGAAAAAAAACACTCCTGCAACTATGAATGTTCCACACAAACAGGCTGTATCTTCTAAAATACCCATGAAGTCTTGTGAACAAAATAAAATTCCTCAAAAGTAAAAGGACATTCCTCCCTTGGAGATAAAACCAGAACGACCCGTAGTGTGGGTGTGGCACAAGTCACCAACCATAACGCAAATAAAACAAAGAAAAGAAGGAAAAAGGAAGTAAAAATAGAACGCGTCAGCTCAGTAAATCTCAGTTCAAGGTGTTTGCCGCAGTTCCATTTCATAGCCGTAATCCAAGGCCGCCTTCAAAAAATTCGCAAACAGTTCGCGAAAGTGAACGCAATCCTTCAGTGTCATATACTGGGCCCACAAATAATCCAGGTAAATCACAGTATCAGTGACGGCCATATCGATAAGGGCATAAATCGTATGCCCTAAGATCCAGACAGTGGCGTTATTTTTCGTCCGCGGGAAAGCTTTGAAGTTAGGCACTATCACACGACGAACAGTCACAAGGTGAGGAGGCGTTCGATTAATGTGGGCGACCATTCGTTGACACAGCCGCCATACCGTCGACACCGATGCACACTCAAAACGATGTTCCCGTGTGTCCACAGCACCACATCTACCACAGTTGGCAGAGGGAAGGAGATGAATGTCGGCAAGCCGCTGGTTCGTCGCTAGGGTGTTGTTGACGATCTTAAACCAGAGCGCACTGACATCCGACGGCAACACCGGGTTGTTGATGTTTGCCCACACGTTCACCCATTCCACTGTAGGGTTCCGGAACACCAGTTTATGACGCGGAGGTTGTCCAGTCAGGGCAACGTAGAGTCCGCGGGCGGTCCTGTGTCTGTCGGTAGCCGTTGACAGAGCGTAGCTCCTCGTTAAAAAGTACTCCCGTATGTAGGACATCTTATACGGGATGGCCGCGAGAGAGACGGGCGCCGCTTCAGAGCGTGGGCGGACCACTGAACCACCGATGCTCAGACCAGTAGCAATCTTTCGCTGCTTCCCGAGCAGATGTCTCGAGATAACGTGGGACTGCCGTCAAGCGCCGTAGCATTCTGTCGAGAAAATGCTGCAGACGCTGAATCCTGCACTGTACTGCCTAAAAATGCCGCCAGAACGCCGTCCTCTGCGTCCTCTTGCGTCGCCGGCGCCGACTCTTGCCAAAGGGTGCGAAATGTGCATGGATACGCCGTGCGAATGCATCTGCATGTGCTCCCCTAGCCTACCTCGTAATGCGCCTAGGGCTACGATCACCTTCGGCCGCTGCCGACTGGCGGGAAGCCGACACAGCGCGGCGTGGGGGCGCCCGGTTGTGCGGTGGTGGTGTAAAGGTCAGCATAGTTGCCTTGCAAGCAGTTGATCCGGGTTCGATTCCCGGCCACCGCAGCAGGCTTTCAGCTTTGCGTATGAGTACTTTTGCCACGCGCCGTTAAATTAATGTTCTTTCTCCCTCTTACTCGCTGCAGACCAGCCTACAGTGTGTCTCGACTTGTCTCGACTTTGCTCAGCTGACGCGAGAGCTGACGCTCTCCAGTCGGCCTATATCAAAACGACAAGCACGAGAAACGACTGAGAGAGGCAGGGAGAGGCGAGGCGGTGGACACACAGCACGCCCCTTCATTTCACGGTGGCGTCTCCCTCACTGAATCGGTCTGCAGCTGCGAAAACAAAGGAGAAAGAAAAATAGGAAGCAAAATTGCCAACAGTACCCTGTGTTCCCATGCGGTCACCCGCCCAAGCACTGACAAGGGCCAAAGTTGTTACACGTCGGCAATCGGGCATTTTCTTTCATTTTCTCTTTGCCGTATGAGAACCAGCGTATTCAACATATTGTGACCATTGCCGAGCGAATGCTGCAGCGCTTCCCGACGAGTCGGGTTCGGATCCTCTGCCAACGTCCACGCACGGCGATGATCTTTTGGTCATCACACTCGCCAGCTGAAATCGGCGCTGCCTTTTCGTAGTAGTAAAAGCCTACTGGCCCGTGGGGGGATCGAACACCACGACCTTCGCGTTATTAGCACGACGCTCTAACCAACTGAGCTAACGGGCCTCGACGCGGACGGTTGCTCAGCCCTACGCTGGAAACACGTCGCATGAAGCCACACGCCACTTCTAGGGTCACCGTGTGTCTGCTTCGCCCGTCTATGTTCTGCTGGCGGTCACGAAACAGTAGCTGTACTGCGAGCAGGACGGGAAACGGCAGCACGCACTGCTGAAACTTGAGACGATTCGTGTGGAAAAAATTCCGTTCCGGTTCCGGCAATCGAGCCCGGGCCTCCGGGGTGATAGCCAGGCATCCTAGCCACTAGATCTCACCGGATTTGGGCGTCCGTTCGACGGATCGGATGGTCTCTCGCACCCTTCTCTCTTTGCGAACGTCATTGCGCATACTGGCTGGCAAGGCGCGCACCTCAAAAGTCTCAGAGCAATGCTTTTGGCTTCATGCTCTACTGGGAGAAGAGGAAAAGGAAAGCTGTCAGTATCAATAACAGGAAGTATAAATTTTCTCTCTGAAGCGTTGAAACGTTGTGGATAACAAACAAGAAATAAGTTCGAGCCCTAGCGACAGCACCACCGTGAGTCACAGAAAATTAAATGCCCCGGGTGAGGATCGAACTCACGACCTTAAAATTATGAGACTTACGCGCTGACTACTGCGCTACCGAGGCACGGGGCGGACCGTTGGTCCTGGGAACTGGGCAAGTAGCGTACCCATTGTTAGACGCAGAGATACACTACTTGGTGGATAACGTGTTCTGTTGCTACACGTGCATTGCCGGCCCAGTTGATTGTGGTGGTGCTGCAGCTTTTGCAACGATGGGCAGTACTCCCCGTCGTTCAAGTTCATTGCCTCGGAGGCACCTGGACACAGCAACTTGTGAGGCCAGGCCGACGCCAGTCCGCAGAACATGACGCGAGCGTCTGAGTGGGGAACCGCGCGTGCTGCGTTCTCGGTTCTTCTCAAGGGAATCCCGCTATACATTCTTGTGGATCGTGCATCTCAAGCGCGCAAGCCACACGGCACCGCGGGAAAAGCAAAACGATGCATCGGCCGGGAATCGAACCCGGGCCGCCCGCGTGGCAGGCGAGCATTCTACCACTTTTTTTTTTTTTTTTTTTTTTTTTTTTTTTTTTTTTTTTTTTTTTTTTTTTTTTGGCCTCCCAACTCCCCTTATAGCCCTCCTTACTCTCACCAAAATATGCCTTCTTCGGCGAGCTTCATCGCTATATTTGCTGGACTGTCGAACTTCGTGGAACAGTGGTATAACTTAAAACAAAATCATCTTCTGCTCAGTTAGTGTGGTGTCTTCTTCCACAGAAAAATGGAGAACTAAGAAAAATTTTATCGCGGAATTCGTGGACGGTCTTCTTTCCTCCGCTGGTTCAACTCTTCTGCTCGTAGTTCAACTAAACTCATATTCCGCTTAAAAGAAAAATATATTGTCCCTCCTGACTAACGTCAGTCACTCCGATGTAGCAGAGAGTTGTTACAAAACAGGTGGCAACGCAGGACAACAGCACAACATGACAGTTTATGTCGATGTGTGCATCACACGAAAGAAACAGAAATCACAGGAAAGTAATAAAATGAAATCGCGACAGTCCGGAAACAGAATTTAAGAGATTGGAAAAAAAACACTCCTGCAACTATGAATGTTCCACACAAACAGGCTGTATCTTCTAAAATACCCATGAAGTCTTGTGAACAAAATAAAATTCCTCAAAAGTAAAAGGACATTCCTCCCTTGGAGATAAAACCAGAACGACCCGTAGTGTGGGTGTGGCACAAGTCACCAACCATAACGCAAATAAAACAAAGAAAAGAAGGAAAAAGAAAGTAAAAATAGAACGCGTCAGCTCAGTAAATCTCAGTTCAAGGTGTTTGCCGCAGTTCCATTTCATAGCCGTAATCCAAGGCCGCCTTCAAAAAATTCGCAAACAGTTCGCGAAAGTGAACGCAATCCTTCAGTGTCATATACTGGGCCCACAAATAATCCAGGTAAATCACAGTATCAGTGACGGCCATATCGATAAGGGCATAAATCGTATGCCCTAAGATCCAGACAGTGGCGTTATTTTTCGTCCGCGGGAAAGCTTTGAAGTTAGGCACTATCACACGACGAACAGTCACAAGGTGAGGAGGCGTTCGATTAATGTGGGCGACCATTCGTTGACACAGCCGCCATACCGTCGACACCGATGCACACTCAAAACGATGTTCCCGTGTGTCCACAGCACCACATCTACCACAGTTGGCAGAGGGAAGGAGATGAATGTCGGCAAGCCGCTGGTTCGTCGCTAGGGTGTTGTTGACGATCTTAAACCAGAGCGCACTGACATCCGACGGCAACACCGGGTTGTTGATGTTTGCCCACACGTTCACCCATTCCACTGTAGGGTTCCGGAACACCAGTTTATGACGCGGAGGTTGTCCAGTCAGGGCAACGTAGAGTCCGCGGGCGGTCCTGTGTCTGTCGGTAGCCGTTGACAGAGCGTAGCTCCTCGTTAAAAAGTACTCCCGTATGTAGGACATCTTATACGGGATGGCCGCGAGAGAGACGGGCGCCGCTTCAGAGCGTGGGCGGACCACTGAACCACCGATGCTCAGACCAGTAGCAATCTTTCGCTGCTTCCCGAGCAGATGTCTCGAGATAACGTGGGACTGCCGTCAAGCGCCGTAGCATTCTGTCGAGAAAATGCTGCAGACGCTGAATCCTGCACTGTACTGCCTAAAAATGCCGCCAGAACGCCGTCCTCTGCGTCCTCTTGCGTCGCCGGCGCCGACTCTTGCCAAAGGGTGCGAAATGTGCATGGATACGCCGTGCGAATGCATCTGCATGTGCTCCCCTAGCCTACCTCGTAATGCGCCTAGGGCTACGATCACCTTCGGCCGCTGCCGACTGGCGGGAAGCCGACACAGCGCGGCGTGGGGGCGCCCGGTTGTGCGGTGGTGGTGTAAAGGTCAGCATAGTTGCCTTGCAAGCAGTTGATCCGGGTTCGATTCCCGGCCACCGCAGCAGGCTTTCAGCTTTGCGTATGAGTACTTTTGCCACGCGCCGTTAAATTAATGTTCTTTCTCCCTCTTACTCGCTGCAGACCAGCCTACAGTGTGTCTCGACTTGTCTCGACTTTGCTCAGCTGACGCGAGAGCTGACGCTCTCCAGTCGGCCTATATCAAAACGACAAGCACGAGAAACGACTGAGAGAGGCAGGGAGAGGCGAGGCGGTGGACACACAGCACGCCCCTTCATTTCACGGTGGCGTCTCCCTCACTGAATCGGTCTGCAGCTGCGAAAACAAAGGAGAAAGAAAAATAGGAAGCAAAATTGCCAACAGTACCCTGTGTTCCCATGCGGTCACCCGCCCAAGCACTGACAAGGGCCAAAGTTGTTACACGTCGGCAATCGGGCATTTTCTTTCATTTTCTCTTTGCCGTATGAGAACCAGCGTATTCAACATATTGTGACCATTGCCGAGCGAATGCTGCAGCGCTTCCCGACGAGTCGGGTTCGGATCCTCTGCCAACGTCCACGCACGGCGATGATCTTTTGGTCATCACACTCGCCAGCTGAAATCGGCGCTGCCTTTTCGTAGTAGTAAAAGCCTACTGGCCCGTGGGGGGATCGAACACCACGACCTTCGCGTTATTAGCACGACGCTCTAACCAACTGAGCTAACGGGCCTCGACGCGGACGGTTGCTCAGCCCTACGCTGGAAACACGTCGCATGAAGCCACACGCCACTTCTAGGGTCACCGTGTGTCTGCTTCGCCCGTCTATGTTCTGCTGGCGGTCACGAAACAGTAGCTGTACTGCGAGCAGGACGGGAAACGGCAGCACGCACTGCTGAAACTTGAGACGATTCGTGTGGAAAAAATTCCGTTCCGGTTCCGGCAATCGAGCCCGGGCCTCCGGGGTGATAGCCAGGCATCTAGCCACTAGATCTCACCGGATTTGGGCGTCCGTTCGACGGATCGGATGGGTCTCTCGCACCCTTCTCTCTTTGCGAACGTCATTGCGCATACTGGCTGGCAAGGCGCGCACCTCAAAAGTCTCAGAGCAATGCTTTTGGCTTCATGCTCTACTGGGAGAAGAGGAAAAGGAAAGCTGTCAGTATCAATAACAGGAAGTATAAATTTTCTCTCTGAAGCGTTGAAACGTTGTGGATAACAAACAAGAAATAAGTTCGAGCCTAGCGACAGCACCACCGTGAGTCACAGAAAATTAAATGCCCCGGGTGAGGATCGAACTCACGACCTTAAAATTATGAGACTTACGCGCTGACTACTGCGCTACCGAGGCACGGGGCGGACCGTTGGTCCTGGGAACTGGGCAAGTAGCGTACCCATTGTTAGACGCAGAGATACACTACTTGGTGGATAACGTGTTCTGTTGCTACACGTGCATTGCCGGCCCAGTTGATTGTGGTGGTGCTGCAGCTTTTGCAACGATGGGCAGTACTCCCCGTCGTTCAAGTTCATTGCCTCGGAGGCACCTGGACACAGCAACTTGTGAGGCCAGGCCGACGCCAGTCCGCAGAACATGACGCGAGCGTCTGAGTGGGGAACCGCGCGTGCTGCGTTCTCGGTTCTTCTCAAGGGAATCCCGCTATACATTCTTGTGGATCGTGCATCTCAAGCGCGCAAGCCACACGGCACCGCGGGAAAAGCAAAACGATGCATCGGCCGGGAATCGAACCCGGGCCGCCCGCGTGGCAGGCGAGCATTCTACCACTTTTTTTTTTTTTTTTTTTTTTTTTTTTTTTTTTTTTTTTTTTTTTTTTGCCTCCCAACTCCCCTTATAGCCCTCCTTACTCTCACCAAAATATGCCTTCTTCGGCGAGCTTCATCGCTATATTTGCTGGGACTGTCGAACTTCGTGGAACAGTGGTATAACTTAAAACAAAATCATCTTCTGCTCAGTTAGTGTGTGTCTTCTTCCACAGAAAAATGGAGAACTAAGAAAAAATTTTATCGCGGAATTCGTGGACGGTCTTCTTTCCTCCGCTGGTTCAACTCTTCTGCTCGTAGTTCAACTAAACTCATATTCCGCTTAAAAGAAAAATATATTGTCCCTCCTGACTAACGTCAGTCACTCCGATGTAGCAGAGAGTTGTTACAAAACAGGTGGCAACGCAGGACAACAGCACAACATGACAGTTTATGTCGATGTGTGCATCACACGAAAGAAACAGAAATCACAGGAAAGTAATAAAATGAAATCGCGACAGTCCGGAAACAGAATTTAAGAGATTGGAAAAAAAAACACTCCTGCAACTATGAATGTTCCACACAAACAGGCTGTATCTTCTAAAATACCCATGAAGTCTTGTGAACAAAATAAAATTCCTCAAAAGTAAAAGGACATTCCTCCCTTGGAGATAAAACCAGAAACGACCCGTAGTGTGGGTGTGGCACAAGTCACCAACCATAACGCAAATAAAACAAAGAAAAGAAGGAAAAAGAAAGTAAAAATAGAACGCGTCAGCTCAGTAAATCTCAGTTCAAGGTGTTTGCCGCAGTTCCATTTCATAGCCGTAATCCAAGGCCGCCTTCAAAAAATTCGCAAACAGTTCGCGAAAGTGAACGCAATCCTTCAGTGTCATATACTGGGCCCACAAATAATCCAGGTAAATCACAGTATCAGTGACGGCCATATCGATAAGGGCATAAATCGTATGCCCTAAGATCCAGACAGTGGCGTTATTTTTCGTCCGCGGGAAAGCTTTGAAGTTAGGCACTATCACACGACGAACAGTCACAAGGTGAGGAGGCGTTCGATTAATGTGGGCGACCATTCGTTGACACAGCCGCCATACCGTCGACATGCACACTCAAAACGATGTCCCGTGTGTCCACAGCACCACATCTACCACAGTTGCAGAGGGAAGGAGATGAATGTCGGCAAGCCGCGTGGTTCGTCGCTAGGGGGTTGTTGACGATCTTAACCAGAGCGCACGGACATCCGACGGCAACACCGGTTGTTGATGTTTGCCCACACGTTCACCCATTCCACTGTAGGGTTCCGGAACACCAGTTTATGACGCGGAGGTTGTCCAGTCAGGGCAACGTAGAGTCCGCGGGCGGTCCTGTGTCTGTCGGTAGCCGTTGACAGAGCGTAGCTCCTCGTAAAAAGTACTCCCGTATGTAGGACATCTTATACGGGATGGCCGCGAGAGAGACGGGCGCCGCTTCAGAGCGTGGGCGGACCACTGAACCACCGATGCTCAGACCAGTAGCAATCTTTCGCTGCTTCCCGAGCAGATGTCTCGAGATAACGTGGGGACTGCGTCAAGCGCCGTAGCATTCTGTCGAGAAAATGCTGCAGACGCTGAATCCTGCACGGTACTGCCTAAAAATGCCGCCAGAACGCCGTCCTCTGCGTCCTCTTGCGTCGCCGGCGCCGACTCTTGCCAAAGGGTGCGAAATGTGCATGGATACGCCGTGCGAATGCATCTGCAGTGCTCCCCTAGCCTACCTCGTAATGCGCCTAGGGCTACGATCACCTTCGCCGCTGCCGACTGGCGGGAAGCCGACACAGCGCGGCGTGGGGGCGCCCGGTGTGCGGTGGTGGTGTAAAGGTCAGCATAGTTGCCTTGCAAGCAGTTGATCCGGGTTCGATTCCCGGCCACCGCAGCAGGCTTTCAGCTTTGCGTATGAGTACTTTTGCCACGCGCCGTTAAATTAATGTTCTTTCTCCCTCTTACTCGCTGCAGACCAGCCTACAGTGTGTCTCGACTTGTCTCGACTGTGCTCAGCTGACGCGAGAGCTGACGCTCTCCAGTCGGCCTATATCAAAACGACAAGCACGAGAAACGACTGAGAGAGGCAGGGAGAGGCGAGGCGGTGGACACACAGCACGCCCCTTCATTTCACGGTGGCGTCTCCCTCACTGAATCGGTCTGCAGCTGCGAAACAAAGGAGAAAGAAAAATAGGAAGCAAATTGCGCAAAATTGCCAACAGTACCCTGTGTTCCATGCGGTCACCCGCCCAAGCACTGACAAGGGCCAAAGTTGTTACACGTCGGCAATCGGGGCATTTTCTTTCATTTTCTCTTGCCGTATGAGAACCAGCGTATTCAACATATTGTGACCATTGCCGAGCGAATGCTGCAGCGCTTCCCGACGAGTCGGGTTCGGATCCTCTGCCAACGTCCACGCAGGGCGATGATCTTTTGGTCATCACACTCGCCAGCTGAAATCGGCGCTGCCTTTTCGTAGTAGTAAAAGCCCACTGGCCCGTGGGGGGATCGAACCCACGACCTTCGCGTTATTAGCACGACGCTCTAACCAACTGAGCTAACGGGCCTCGACGCGGACGGTTGCTCAGCCCTACGCTGGAAACACGTCGCATGAAGCCACACGCCACTTCTAGGGTCACCGTGTGTCTGCTTCGCCCGTCTATGTTCTGCTGGCGGTCACGAAACAGTAGCTGTACTGCGAGCAGGACGGGAAACGGCAGCACGCACTGCTGAAACTTGAGACGATTCGTGTGGAAAAAATTCCGTTCCGGTTCCGGCAATCGAGCCCGGGCCTCCGGGGTGATAGCCAGGCATCCTAGCCACTAGATCTCACCGGATTTGGGCGTCCGTTCGACGGATCGGATGGTCTCTCGCACCCTTCTCTCTTTGCGAACGTCATTGCGCATACTGGCTGGCAAGGCGCGCACCTCAAAAGTCTCAGAGCAATGCTTTTGGCTTCATGCTCTACTGGGAGAAGAGGAAAAGGAAAGCTGTCAGTATCAATAACAGGAAGTATAAATTTTCTCTCTGAAGCGTTGAAACGTTGTGGATAACAAACAAGAAATAAGTTCGAGCCGTAGCGACAGCACCACCGTGAGTCACAGAAAATTAAATGCCCCGGTGAGGATCGAACTCACGACCTTAAAATTATGAGACTTACGCGCTGACTACTGCGCTACCGAGGCACGGGGCGGACCGTCGGTCCTGGGAACTGGGCAAGTAGCGTACCCATTGTTAGACGCAGAGATACACTACTTGGTGGATAACGTGTTCTGTTGCTACACGTGCATTGCCGGCCCAGTTGATTGTGGTGGTGCTGCAGCTTTTGCAACGATGGGCAGTACTCCCCGTCGTTCAAGTTCATTGCCTCGGAGGCACCTGGACACAGCAACTTGTGAGGCCAGGCCGACTCCAGTCCGCAGAACATGACGCGAGCGTCTGAGTGGGGAACCGCGCGTGCTGCGTTCTCGGTTCTTCTCAAGGGAATCCCGCTATACATTCTTGTGGATCGTGCATCTCAAGCGCGCAAGCCACACGGCACCGCGGGAAAAGCAAAACGATGCATCGGCCGGAATCGAACCCGGGCCGCCCGCGTGGCAGGCGAGCATTCTACCACTTTTTTTTTTTTTTTTTTTTTTTTTTTTTTTTTTTTTTTTTTGCCTCCCAACTCCCCTTATAGCCCTCCTTACTCTCACCAAAATATGCCTTCTTCGGCGAGCTTCATCGCTATATTTGCTGGACTGTCGAACTTCGTGGAACAGTGGTATAACTTAAAACAAAATCATCTTCTGCTCAGTTAGTGTGGTGTCTTCTTCCACAGAAAAATGGAGAACTAAGAAAAATTTTATCGCGGAATTCGTGGACGGTCTTCTTTCCTCCGCTGGTTCAACTCTTCTGCTCGTAGTTCAACTAAACTCATATTCCGCTTAAAAGAAAAATATATTGTCCCTCCTGACTAAGGTCAGTCACTCCGATGTAGCAGAGAGTTGTTACAAAACAGGTGTCAACGCAGGACAACAGCACAACATGACAGTTTATGTCGATGTGTGCATCACACGAAAGAAACAGAAATCACAGGAAAGTAATAAAATGAAATCGCGACAGTCCGGAAACAGAATTTAAGAGATTGGAAAAAAAACACTCCTGCAACTATGAATGTTCCACACAAACAGGCTGTATCTTCTAAAATACCCATGAAGTCTTGTGAACAAAATAAAATTCCTCAAAAGTAAAAGGACATTCCTCCCTTGGAGATAAAACCAGAACGACCCGTAGTGTGGTGTGGCACAAGTCACCAACCATAACGCAAATAAAACAAAGAAAAGAAGGAAAAAGAAAGTAAAAATAGAACGCGTCAGCTCAGTAAATCTCAGTTCAAGGTGTTTGCCGCAGTTCCATTTCATAGCCGTAATCCAAGGCCGCCTTCAAAAAATTCGCAAACAGTTCGCGAAAGTGAACGCAATCCTTCAGTGTCATATACTGGGCCCACAAATAATCCAGGTAAATCACAGTATCAGTGACGGCCATATCGATAAGGGCATAAATCGTATGCCCTAAGATCCAGACAGTGGCGTTATTTTTCGTCCGCGGGAAAGCTTTGAAGTTAGGCACTATCACACGACGAACAGTCACAAGGTGAGGAGGCGTTCGATTAATGTGGGCGACCATTCGTTGACACAGCCGCCATACCGTCGACACCGATGCACACTCAAAACGATGTTCCCGTGTGTCCACAGCACCACATCTACCACAGTTGGCAGAGGGAAGGAGATGAATGTCGGCAAGCCGCTGGTTCGTCGCTAGGGTGTTGTTGACGATCTTAAACCAGAGCGCACTGACATCCGACGGCAACACCGGGTTGTTGATGTTTGCCCACACGTTCACCCATTCCACTGTAGGGTTCCGGAACACCAGTTTATGACGCGGAGGTTGTCAGTCAGGCAACGTAGAGTCCCGGGCGGTCCTGTGTCTGTCGGTAGCCGTTGACAGAGCGTAGCTCCTCGTTAAAAAGTACTCCCGTATGTAGGACATCTTATACGGGGTGGCCGCGAGAGAGACGGGCGCCGCTTCAGAGCGTGGGCGGACCACTGAACCACCGATGCTCAGACCAGTAGCAATCTTTCGCTGCTTCCCGAGCAGATGTCTCGAGATAACGTGGGACTGCCGTCAAGCGCCGTAGCATTCTGTCGAGAAAATGCTGCAGACGCTGAATCCTGCACTGTACTGCCTAAAAATGCCGCCAGAACGCCGTCCTCTGCGTCCTCTTGCGTCGCCGGCGCCGACTCTTGCCAAAGGGTGCGAAATGTGCATGGATACGCCGTGCGAATGCATCTGCATGTGCTCCCCTAGCCTACCTCGTAATGCGCCTAGGGCTACGATCACCTTCGGCCGCTGCCGACTGGCGGGAAGCCGACACAGCGCGGCGTGGGGGCGCCCGGTTTGTGCGGTGGTGGTGTAAAGGTCAGCATAGTTGCCTTGCAAGCAGTTGATCCGGGTTCGATTCCCGGCCACCGCAGCAGGCTTTCAGCTTTGCGTATGAGTACTTTTGCACGCGCCGTTAAATAATGTTCTTTCTCCCTCTTACTCGCTGCAGACCAGCCTACAGTGTGTCTCGACTTGTCTCGACTTTGCTCAGCTGACGCGAGAGCTGACGCTCTCCAGTCGGCCTATATCAAAACGACAAGCACGAGAAACGACTGAGAGAGGCAGGGAGAGGCGAGGCGGTGGACACACAGCACGCCCCTTCATTTCACGGTGGCGTCTCCCTCACTGAATCGGTCTGCAGCTGCGAAAACAAAGGAGAAAGAAAAATAGGAAGCAAAATTGCCAACAGTACCCTGTGTTTCCCATGCGGTCACCCGCCCAAGCACTGACAAGGGCCAAAGTTGTTACACGTCGGCAATCGGGCATTTTCTTTCATTTTCTCTTTGCCGTATGAGAACCAGCGTATTCAACATATTGTGACCATTGCCGAGCGAATGCTGCAGCGCTTCCCGACGAGTCGGGTTCGGATCCTCTGCCAACGTCCACGCAGGCGATGATCTTTTGGTCATCACACTCGCCAGCTGAAATCGGCGCTGCCTTTTCGTAGTAGTAAAAGCCCACTGGCCCGTGGGGGGATCGAACCCACGACCTTCGCGTTATTAGCACGACGCTCTAACCAACAGAGCTAACGGGCCTCGACGCGGACGGTTGCTCAGCCCTACGCTGGAAACACGTCGCATGAAGCCACACGCCACTTCTAGGGTCACCGTGTGTCTGCTTCGCCCGTCTATGTTCTGCTGGCGGTCACGAAACAGTAGCTGTACTGCGAGCAGGACGGGAAACGGCAGCACGCACTGCTGAAACTTGAGACGATTCGTGTGGAAAAAATTCCGTTCCGGTTCCGGCAATCGAGCCCGGGCCTCCGGGGTGATAGCCAGGCATCCTAGCCACTAGATCTCACCGGATTTGGGCGTCCGTTCGACGGATCGGATGGTCTCTCGCACCCTTCTCTCTTTGCGAACGTCATTGCGCATACTGGCTGGCAAGGCGCGCACCTCAAAAGTCTCAGAGCAATGCTTTGGCTTCATGCTCTACTGGGAGAAGAGGAAAAGGAAAGCTGTCAGTATCAATAACAGGAAGTATAAATTTTCTCTCTGAAGCGTTGAAACGTTGTGGATAACAAACAAGAAATAAGTTCGAGCCGTAGCGACAGCACCACCGTGAGTCACAGAAAATTAAATGCCCCGGGTGAGGATCGAACTCACGACCTTAAAATTATGAGACTTACGCGCTGACTACTGCGCTACCGAGGCACGGGGCGACCGTCGGTCCTGGGAACTGGGCAAGTAGCGTACCCATTGTTAGACGCAGAGATACACTACTTGGTGGATAACGTGTTCTGTTGCTACACGTGCATTGCCGGCCCAGTTGATTGTGGTGGTGCTGCAGCTTTTGCAACGATGGGCAGTACTCCCCGTCGTTCAAGTTCATTGCCTCGGAGGCACCTGGACACAGCAACTTGTGAGGCCAGGCCGACTCCAGTCCGCAGGAACATGACGCGAGCGTCTGAGTGGGGAACCGCGCGTGCTGCGTTCTCGGTTCTTCTCAAGGGAATCCCGCTATACATTCTTGTGGATCGTGCATCTCAAGCGCGCAAGCCACACGGCACCGCGGGAAAAGCAAAACGATGCATCGGCCGGGAATCGAACCCGGGCCGCCCGCGTGGCAGGCGAGCATTCTACCACTTTTTTTTTTTTTTTTTTTTTTTTTTTTTTTTTTTTTTTGCCTCCCAACTCCCCTTATAGCCCTCCTTACTCTCACCAAAATATGCCTTCTTCGGCGAGCTTCATCGCTATATTTGCTGGACTGTCGAACTTCGTGGAACAGTGGTATAACTTAAAACAAAATCATCTTCTGCTCAGTTAGTGTGGTGTCTTCTTCCACAGAAAAATGGAGAACTAAGAAAAATTTTTATCGCGGAATTCGTGGACGGTCTTCTTTCCTCCGCTGGTTCAACTCTTCTGCTCGTAGTTCAACTAAACTCATATTCCGCTTAAAAGAAAAATATATTGTCCCCTCCTGACTAACGTCAGTCACTCCGATGTAGCAGAGAGTTGTTACAAAACAGGTGTCAACGCAGGACAACAGCACAACATGACAGTTTATGTCGATGTGTGCATCACACGAAAGAAACAGAAATCACAGGAAAGTAATAAAATGAAATCGCGACAGTCCGGAAACAGAATTTAAGAGATTGGAAAAAAAACACTCCTGCAACTATGAATGTTCCACACAAACAGGCTGTATCTTCTAAAATACCCATGAAGTCTTGTGAACAAAATAAAATTCCTCAAAAGTAAAAGGACATTCCTCCTTGGAGATAAAACCAGAACGACCCGTAGTGTGGGTGTGGCACAAGTCACCAACCATAACGCAAATAAAACAAAGAAAAGAAGGAAAAAGAAAGTAAAAATAGAACGCGTCAGCTCAGTAAATCTCAGTTCAAGGTGTTTGCCGCAGTTCCATTTCATAGCCGTAATCCAAGGCCGCCTTCAAAAAATTCGCAAACAGTTCGCGAAAGTGAACGCAATCCTTCAGTGTCATATACTGGGCCCACAAATAATCCAGGTAAATCACAGTATCAGTGACGGCCATATCGATAAGGGCATAAATCGTATGCCCTAAGATCCAGACAGTGGCGTTATTTTTCGTCCGCGGGAAAGCTTTGAAGTTAGGCACTATCACACGACGACAGTCACAAGGTGAGGAGGCGTTCGATTATGTGGGCGACCATTCGTTGACACAGCCGCCATACCGTCGACACCGATGCACACTCAAAACGATGTTCCCGTGTGGTCCACAGCACCACATCTACCACAGTTGGCAGAGGGAAGGAGATGAATGTCGGCAAGCCGCTGGTTCGTCGCTAGGTGTTGTTGACGATCTTAAACCAGAGCGCACTGACATCCGACGGCAACACCGGGGTTGTTGATGTTTGCCCACACGTTCACCCATTCCACTGTAGGGTTCCGGAACACCAGTTTATGACGCGGAGGTTGTCCAGTCAGGGCAACGTAGAGTCCGGCGGGCGGTCCTGTGTCCTGTCGGTAGCCGTTGACAGAGCGTAGCTCCTCGTTAAAAAGTACTCCCGTATGTAGGACATCTTATACGGGGTGGCCGCGAGAGAGACGGGCGCCGCTTCAGAGCGTGGGCGGACCACTGAACCACCGATGCTCAGACCAGTAGCAATCTTTCGCTGCTTCCCGAGCAGATGTCTCGAGATAACGTGGGACTGCCGTCAAGCGCCGTAGCATTCTGTCGAGAAAATGCTGCAGACGCTGAATCCTGCACTGTACTGCCTAAAAATGCCGCCAGAACGCCGTCCTCTGCGTCCTCTTGCGTCGCCGGCGCCGACTCTTGCCAAAGGGTGCGAAATGTGCATGGATACGCCGTGCGAATGCATCTGCATGTGCTCCCCTAGCCTACCTCGTAATGCGCCTAGGGCTACGATCACCTTCGGCCGCTGCCGACTGGCGGGAAGCCGACACAGCGCGGCGTGGGGGCGCCCGTTGTGCGGTGGTGGTGTAAAGGTCAGCATAGTTGCCTTGCAAGCAGTTGATCCGGGTTCGATTCCCGGCCACCGCAGCAGGCTTTCAGCTTTGCGTATGAGTACTTTTGCCACGCGCCGTTAAATTAATGTTCTCTCTCCCTCTTACTCGCTGCAGACCAGCCTACAGTGTGTCTCGACTTGTCTCGACTTTGCTCAGCTGACGCGAGAGCTGACGCTCTCCAGTCGGCCTATATCAAAACGACAAGCACGAGAAACGACTGAGAGAGGCAGGGAGAGGCGAGGCGGTGGACACACAGCACGCCCCTTCATTTCACGGTGGCGTCTCCCTCACTGAATCGGTCTGCAGCTGCGAAAACAAAGGAGAAAGAAAAATAGGAAGCAAAATTGCCAACAGTACCCTGTGTTCCCATGCGGTCACCCGCCCAAGCACTGACAAGGGCCAAAGTTGTTACACGTCGGCAATCGGGCATTTTCTTTCATTTTCTCTTTGCCGTATGAGAACCAGCGTATTCAACATATTGTGACCATTGCCGAGCGAATGCTGCAGCGCTTCCCGACGAGTCGGGTTCGGATCCTCTGCCAACGTCCACGCAGGGCGATGATCTTTTGGTCATCACACTCGCCAGCTGAAATCGGCGCTGCCTTTTCGTAGTAGTAAAAGCCCACTGGCCCGTGGGGGGATCGAACCCACGACCTTCGCGTTATTAGCACGACGCTCTAACCAACTGAGCTAACGGGCCTCGACGCGGACGGTTGCTCAGCCCTACGCTGGAAACACGTCGCATGAAGCCACACGCCACTTCTAGGGTCACCGTGTGTCTGCTTCGCCCGTCTATGTTCTGCTGGCGGTCACGAAACAGTAGCTGTACTGCGAGCAGGACGGGAAACGGCAGCACGCACTGCTGAAACTTGAGACGATTCGTGTGGAAAAAAATTCCGTTCCGGTTCCGGCAATCGAGCCCGGGCCTCCGGGGTGATAGCCAGGCATCCTAGCCACTAGATCTCACCGGATTTGGGCGTCCGTTCGACGGATCGGATGGTCTCTCGCACCCTTCTCTCTTTGCGAACGTCATTGCGCATACTGGCTGGCAAGGCGCGCACCTCAAAAGTCTCAGAGCAATGCTTTTGGCTTCATGCTCTACTGGGAGAAGAGGAAAAGGAAAGCTGTCAGTATCAATAACAGGAAGTATAAATTTTCTCTCTGAAGCGTTGAAACGTTGTGGATAACAAACAAGAAATAAGTTCGAGCCGTAGCGACAGCACCACCGTGAGTCACAGAAAATTAAATGCCCCGGTGAGGATCGAACTCACGACCTTAAAATTATGAGACTTACGCGCTGACTACTGCGCTACCGAGGCACGGGGCGGACCGTCGGTCCTGGGAACTGGGCAAGTAGCGTACCCATTGTTAGACGCAGAGATACACTACTTGGTGGATAACGTGTTCTGTTGCTACACGTGCATTGCCGGCCCAGTTGATTGTGGTGGTGCTGCAGCTTTTGCAACGATGGGGCAGTACTCCCCGTCGTTCAAGTTCATTGCCTCGGAGGCACCTGGACACAGCAACTTGTGAGGCCAGGCCGACTCCAGTCCGCAGAACATGACGCGAGCGTCTGAGTGGGGAACCGCGCGTGCTGCGTTCTCGGTTCTTCTCAAGGGAATCCCGCTATACATTCTTGTGGATCGTGCATCTCAAGCGCGCAAGCCACACGGCACCGCGGGAAAAGCAAAACGATGCATCGGCCGGGAATCGAACCCGGGCCGCCCGCGTGGCAGGCGAGCATTCTACCACTTTTTTTTTTTTTTTTTTTTTTTTTTCTTTTTGCCTCCCAACTCCCCTTATAGCCCTCCTTACTCTCACCAAAATATGCCTTCTTCGGCGAGCTTCATCGCTATATTTGCTGGACTGTCGAACTTCGTGGAACAGTGGTATAACTTAAAACAAAATCATCTTCTGCTCCAGTTAGTGTGGTGTCTTCTTCCACAGAAAAATGGAGAACTAAGAAAAATTTTATCGCGGAATTCGTGGACGGTCTTCTTTCCTCCGCTGGTTCAACTCTTCTGCTCGTAGTTCAACTAAACTCATATTCCGCTTAAAAGAAAAATATATTGTCCCTCCTGACTAACGTCAGTCACTCCGATGTAGCAGAGAGTTGTTACAAAACAGGTGTCAACGCAGGACAACAGCACAACATGACAGTTTATGTCGATGTGTGCATCACACGAAAGAAACAGAAATCACAGGAAAGTAATAAAATGAAATCGCGACAGTCCGGAAACAGAATTTAAGAGATTGGAAAAAAAACACTCCTGCAACTATGAATGTTCCACACAAACAGGCTGTATCTTCTAAAATACCCATGAAGTCTTGTGAACAAAATAAAATTCCTCAAAAGTAAAAGGACATTCCTCCCTTGGAGATAAAACCAGAACGACCCGTAGTGTGGGTGTGGCACAAGTCACCAACCATAACGCAAATAAAACAAAGAAAAGAAGGAAAAAGAAAGTAAAAATAGAACGCGTCAGCTCAGTAAATCTCAGTTCAAGGTGTTTGCCGCAGTTCCATTTCATAGCCGTAATCCAAGGCCGCTTCAAAAAATTCGCAAACAGTTCGCGAAAGTGAACGCAATCCTTCAGTGTCATATACTGGGCCCACAAATAATCCAGGTAAATCACAGTATCAGTGACGGCCATATCGATAAGGGCATAAATCGTATGCCCTAAGATCCAGACAGTGGCGTTATTTTTCGTCCGCGGGAAAGCTTTGAAGTTAGGCACTATCACACGACGAACAGTCACAAGGTGAGGAGGCGTTCGATTAATGTGGGCGACCATTCGTTGACACAGCCGCCATACCGTCGACACCGATGCACACTCAAAACGATGTTCCCGTGTGTCCACAGCACCACATCTACCACAGTTGGCAGAGGGAAGGAGATGAATGTCGGCAAGCCGCTGGTTCGTCGCTAGGGTGTTGTTGACGATCTTAAACCAGAGCGCACTGACATCCGACGGCAACACCGGGTTGTTGATGTTTGCCCACACGTTCACCCATTCCACTGTAGGGTTCCGGAACACCAGTTTATGACGCGGAGGTTGTCCAGTCAGGGCAACGTAGAGTCCGCGGGCGGTCCTGTGTCTGTCGGTAGCCGTTGACAGAGCGTAGCTCCTCGTTAAAAAGTACTCCCGTATGTAGGACATCTTATACGGGGTGGCCGCGAGAGAGACGGGCGCCGCTTCAGAGCGTGGGCGGACCACTGAACACCGATGCTCAGACCAGTAGCAATCTTTCGCTGCTTCCCGAGCAGATGTCTCGAGATAACGTGGGACTGCCGTCAAGCGCCGTAGCATTCTGTCGAGGAAAATGCTGCAGACGCTGAATCCTGCACTGTACTGCCTAAAAATGCCGCCAGAAACGCCGTCCTCTGCGTCCTCTTGCGTCGCCGGCGCCGACTCTTGCCAAAGGGTGCGAAATGTGCATGGATACGCCGTGCGAATGCATCTGCATGTGCTCCCCTAGCCTACCTCGTAATGCGCCTAGGGCTACGATCACCTTCGGCCGCTGCCGACTGGCGGGAAGCCGACACAGCGCGGCGTGGGGGCGCCGGTTGTGCGGTGGTGGTGTAAAGGTCAGCATAGTTGCCTTGCAAGCAGTTGATCCGGGTTCGATTCCCGGCCACCGCAGCAGGCTTTCAGCTTTGCGTATGAGTACTTTTGCCACGCGCCGTTAAATTAATGTTCTTTCTCCCTCTTACTCGCTGCAGACCAGCCTACAGTGTGTCTCGACTTGTCTCGACTTTGCTCAGCTGACGCGAGAGCTGACGCTCTCCAGTCGGCCTATATCAAAACGACAAGCACGAGAAACGACTGAGAGAGGCAGGGAGAGGCGAGGCGGTGGACACACAGCACGCCCCTTCATTTTCACGGTGGCGTCTCCCTCACTGAATCGGTCTGCAGCTGCGAAAACAAAGGAGAAAGAAAAATAGGAAGCAAAAATTGCCAACAGTACCCTGTGTTCCCATGCGGTCACCCGCCCAAGCACTGACAAGGGCCAAAGTTGTTACACGTCGGCAATCGGGCATTTTCTTTCATTTTCTCTTTGCCGTATGAGAACCAGCGTATTCAACATATTGTGACCATGCCGAGCGAATGCTGCAGCGCTTCCCGACGAGTCGGGTTCGGATCCTCTGCCAACGTCCACGCAGGGCGATGATCTTTTGGTCATCACACTCGCCAGCTGAAATCGGCGCTGCCTTTTCGTAGTAGTAAAAGCCCACTGGCCCGTGGGGGGATCGAACCCCACGACCTTCGCGTTATTAGCACGACGCTCTAACCAACTGAGCTTAACGGGCCTCGACGCGGACGGTTGCTCAGCCCTACGCTGGAAACACGTCGCATGAAGCCACACGCCACTTCTAGGGTCACCGTGTGTCTGCTTCGCCCGTCTATGTTCTGCTGGCGGTCACGAAACAGTAGCTGTACTGCGAGCAGGACGGGAAACGGCAGCACGCACTGCTGAAACTTGAGACGATTCGTGTGGAAAAAATTCCGTTCCGGTTCCGGCAATCGAGCCCGGGC